>NW_015642829.1:1786239-1795031 GCF_001515625.1 Sinocyclocheilus rhinocerous
TATATGGGTCCCCATTTATAGTATATTTATTTATGTGTTATGTGTATCATATATATATATATATATATACATATATATATATATATATATATATATATATATACATTTCCCTTCTCTTGACTTCCAATGTCAATTCCAGTGTGGTCTGTACAACAAAGTAACGTGTCTTTTTTGTTTTTTTGCAGCCTCATTGTGTGTTGCTGGCATCAAAGGAGAACTCTGCTCCAGTGAAACTTGGTGGCTTTGGTGTGGCTATACAGCTGGGAGAGTCCGGATTAGTGGCTGGAGGTACTTGGAAAAATCCTTTTATAGGTTAAACTTGTATCATACAACACATGGACATTTCTTGTGTACCTGCACTGCATGCTAAGGGCTTCAATGCATGCATAGAGAAACTTCTAGTCAACAAGATTCATATGCAGTAAAAGCATGTAATTGAAGCACAAACTACAAAGGAAATAACATCATATTTTCATTTATTAAAGAACTGAAACTCAGAATAAGCTTTCATTTGTATCACAAAAACTAATCATGCATTCAGTTCCTTATTTTATGTTTAGGATGTAACTATCACTCAGTATCACTTCATAAATTGAGTCTTGAATTTTGAATCATCCAGGCGATGATTTTGTTCTGATTAATGAGCTCTTTGTGACTAATGCTGTTAGTGAGTGGCTGGGTATGCATGATTGTGCTTAATTGTTCAAACCTCGTATCATCGACAGCTCTTTTGTATGTATTTGAATGGACGCTCACACGTGACATGTTGTCTGTGCTGCAGGACGGGTGGGTACTCCGCACTTCATGGCCCCTGAGGTGGTGAAAAGAGAACCCTACGGGAAACCTGTGGATGTTTGGGGATGCGGAGTCATCCTCTTCATCCTCCTGAGTGGCTGCCTGCCCTTCTATGGCACCAAAGAGCGTCTGTTTGAAGCAATCATAAAAGGAAAATATAAGGTAAAAGTTTAATAGCAAAGTCTGTTAAGATTACTGTAAATAAAGACATGCTGGAAATATCCTCAACTTGAGGTGAAAGTGGCAATATATACTGACAGTTACTTAATACACATAAATCACGTCCAAAAATCAGTGGTCCAGCATTTTGCACTTTCCATTTGTCTACCTGAGTAAAGACATTTTAGGGCTTGAAAAATTGCCTTCACACTAATCTGATCTGAAATCAGGAACCGCTAACATCAGATTATATCCTCACCACATAAACTGTTCAAAACAACTTCAGCTAGTTCCGGTTCTCTAATTTGGTCAGAGAATCAAAGTTAAGATTGTTGATAGTCTTTTTTAGTTGAATTTTGGGTGACGTTTTCCATTAAAATAAACAAGTACAGACAAGTTAGACTTAAATACTTTTGTCCTTAGTCAGCTTTCCACACAATTTGAAGTGGATGGTGATTTTAAAGGTATCATAAAAATGGAGTGTTCTAGACTAACATTCCAAGTCTTCTGAAGCCGTATGTTGAGCTTTGTGTGAAGAACAGACTGAAATTTTAGTCATTAGTACTAAGCATTGGTGCTAGTGCCAGAATCATTTTGTTGCTGATATCAGAGGGTCTGGGTTTGTCTTTTAATGTATGCATTTGCTGTACAGATGAACCCCAGGCAGTGGGGCCAAATATCAGAGAGTGCCAAAGACCTTGTGCGCCGTATGCTGATGCTGGACCCTGCAGAGAGGATCACAGTGTATGAAGCTCTCAACCACCCCTGGCTCAAGGTATCAACAGCACTCAAGAAACATCTGCTCACTGATCTTACTGATGTTTTTTCATGTATTAATCTGTTTGCTATATGTAAATAAAATTATTTAAAAAATTAAATATGAAAAAATTCATAGGGAAACAAAATATATGTAAATATAATGTTTTATTATTATTGTTATTATTATTAAAACCATACAGACTGTTTCACTAATTGGATATTATTTTCCAGCTTTGAGGTTTTTATGGACTTAAGATATCATTCCTTAATGAGATGAATAAGCACCATTTGAATTGTGCGTTTCCTTTTAGGAGAGAGACCGCTATGCCTACAAGATCCACCTTCCTGAGACAGTGGAGCAGCTGAGGAAGTTCAATGCCAGGAGGAAGCTAAAAGTGAGCCATCAGCACTTTACAATCTCTGCATATTGCTTTAGCAGCTGTTCTCATGCACGATTCACCTGGATGTTCTGGAGTGTAAAATAAAGACCACAAATAAAAATTTGGGCAGGAAATTGCAGTACATGAGTTGATTAATATCTGTATGGTTTGACAGGGCGCAGTGCTTGCCGCAGTCTCCAGTCACAAGTTCAGCTCTTTCTATGGTGACCCACCAGAAGAACTGCCTGACTTCTCTGAGGACCCTACTTCATCAGGTACTACAGCAACCAGCAGAGATGCAACATCAGCTTCCACCCACTCTGTCTTCCTGAAGAGATGTTTTTTGTGATTTGTAGTCTCTCATCACAGTGTTTTGGTTATTTTGATGATATCTTTCTGACAGAGAAAGAGATGAAGCTTGTTGGTAGCATGCTAAGACAAGCATCACAGTCAGTATGGCCCACAATTTAGAAAAAAAAAGAAAAAAAAACTACGTCTCAGTAACTCATCCCGCTACAGGCAATAATGATGCCTGGCAGACAATAAAATAGACCAAAAAAAATTACATACAATTACACTGAGAGAGAGAGAGACCTGAGCAGGGGGATGAGAATATCATTAAAATTTAGGGTAGGCTCTTTTGACTTGAACCAGTGAGCAAATGCCCTAGGAACTGCTTACAATGCCCTGACAACTACCCACAACACCCTGTTATCATGCTAGGGAGCTCTGCATAGGAAACGCCATAAAAGTTTTCCCAGAAAGTGAAGAATTATTTCTTTTTAAGCAGCCGTCACAGAGATGTTTTTCTTGTGTCTTGTTTTCACATACTCCCAAACAAAGCACAAATGGTTTGGTTTAGAATCTGGTTCATGTTTCCTGTTTATTTCTTATATCATCTTTGGTAACTTTCCCTTTTTTCTGCAACACTTAACACAGGATTTAATGTGTCACAATTTTTTATAAAAAGTTACATATCCTTGTACATATCCACAAACATATCCTTAAGATATTCAAAGCTGTCACTGGGGTCGTACCCGAAGGTACAAAAGCTAAAAGATACATCTTTGCAACTTATTTACCCCTAACTGGTTCATATTAGTACCTTAAAGGTATATATTAGTACCCTATGAAAGGGTACCGCCCCAGTGACAGTTTGTACTTTTTTTTAATAGTGTACTGGGAAAATTATTTGAATGTGCATTTGTGAGTTGTTATTCTCAAACTTCTCTAACTGATTGTTTTGAGAGTGCGGGTGAATCCTATCTCTATTCATATCACAATCATCTTTCTATTGTTAAATTATGCTTGTTGCTTGTTTCTATGCTGGCCACCCTGCAGGACTACTAGCAGCGGAAAGTAGGTGTCACCGTCTGTCTCCTTACAAAGTGTTTGCCTGCTACTTTCAAATCAAGTTAATGCTTTTCCTGGGTATTTAAAGGTCACTGTGTGTGGTCAATTGTGTTTGTGTGTACATGTAAAGGGGCTGTGTCACAAGTGCTAGACAGTTTGGAGGAAATCCATGCGCTGACTGACTGCAGTGAGAAAGACCTGGACTTTCTACACAGCGTCTTCCAGGACCATCACCTCCACACATTGCTTGATGTAAGAGACTGTAGCATACAGGCAGACACAAACATATTCACACCAATAAAATTCTTCCTTCATTAAACCACAGAATCTGATGTGTTGAGATGCTGTTAAATCTAGCTTTGATTATCTTGCTTTGAATTTGTTAAAAGAAAATGTCACTAATTTAAAATTAGTCATAATTTTGGCTATGCAATGACCTGTCTACGCAGGTTGGATTTAGTTTCTTAACGTTTAGCAAACAGTTTTTAGCCAAATCATCTTACAATAAACTACTGTAACTGCACACCAGTAGTAATGCAGAATTGATCTTAGTGACCTCCGCAGTGAGCTGCTAACAGCCTACTGCCATAATCATTAGCCTTCCACCACCCAAACAAAAAGCCCTCCATGCTAAAGATATCGATCTACTTGAAATAATTAGCCATAGCTAACTTGAAGTTTTTTGTTTTTTTTCTGGGTACCTCAACTGATTAATTCACAAATGTCAGTAGACCAATTTCAGAATTTTCAGTCTCATCTTTTTTGTTTATTTGAGAACTCAGTGGATTTGTTCATTCATTGTTCTTTGTTCATTCATTGCATCTTTCAATGCTTGTCCAAGCACACACGTCGCACGAGTCTTTCAGTATTATGGCTTTTTGCGGTATTTGTCTGTGTGAATAAGTGCAGCTGTGGACTCTCCCTGCTTTCTCTATGTTTGTGTGTGTGTACCAAGGCCTCTATAGAGAGGCGTACAGCTCGGTACAATCCAGAGTGGATGATAGGGCCTGTCTCCATAGCTACAGGCCAGAGGAAAGCAGAGAGGAGGGCACGCCCCTTATGCCAGTGCTCTGTGGGTAAGATTATCACCAGGAGGCTGTGAACGCACGTCCGTCCCATTGAGAACTCAACTCCTACCCTGAATAGGGAAGGAAACAATAGCACCTATTGTCAGCCTCCATGATTTTTCACTGTTGCAGCTCCAGCAGTATCTGTCTATCAGAAGAGCTGCTCCAGACGTTAAGACTTTGCCATCCTCTCTATTCAAGCTCTGTATGTAACTCTACTTTCATGAAACCGAGGACAGAGGGGTTGAGATCCTATCAGGACCAACTTTGTCTGGAGTTTAACTTTGGTTTTGGTTGGTTCTTCTTTTGATGTGGTGAGTAACCTGGGGGTATTTTCTTAGCCAAACACTTTCTTTAGTAAGCATATTCCTTGTTGCTGGAGATGTAGCAATTTTTCGCTCCATGTTACCCTGAAAGTTCTGTTCTGTTTGTCATGTTGTGAAATACAGATTAAGATGTATAAAGAACTGATACCCTGTGCACAGCACTCATAAATAGCATACCATGCATGTGTTATAGATGTGTGTGGTATTTTTCTTGTGACCTGGTCTGTCCTATAAGGGTTGGTACTCAAGCTAAGTCTCTGAAGAACCACGTATTAACGGATGTGGATTGCAAGAACATTTATTTTCAAGTAACTCACAACATGCTGAAGCTGACTGATGTGCAGAAGAAAGCACCTGCAGAACACTGGATACATGAAAAACATCTGTTAATACATTCATTAAAACTGTTGAGAACTGTATTCCTCATCACTGAATGAAAATGTATTTAATTATGCATCCCTTTTTATGATTAACATTTTGCAGGAGAAACTATAGCCTGTTGCATGCAATAGAACGGTTCAGTTGTGATGTCAAATTGTTGGCCCTAAACAAAAAGAACACTGTGTGTAGATGAGAAAGGGTTCACTTCTTATTGAGTCTCCTCTACTCAAGAAGCAAAATATAACACATTACTCAACATATTGTTTTGTTATTAAACATTGATTATAATATTCAATTTAGTTTTGAGCAAGGATGAATTTTAAAGTATCCTGATCTGTCGTTGCATGCTGCAATGTTTTTAATAGAGCAAATAAATCTTGTAATTGTTCATTTATCCATTCTCCCTTTTTCAGCTCTACGACAAGATAAACACCAAGTCTTCGCCACAGATCAGGAGTCCTACAAGTGACGCCGTTCAGAGAGCCAAAGAGGTGAGTGCAGGCTACAGTTACAGAAAGATGCCTTTGTAATTATAAAATTATGAGGGTCAAAGAAGTTCCTAGCACAAGTTTAATCGAACTTCATCGTAGTGTTCAACTTAATCGTTGATTTAAAAGAATAACCTCTACCAGGACTACTTTTTTTTCTACTGGTCTAAACAATCTCTAATTTTTTTTGGGGGGGGGGAGGAAATGAAATGTAATGTCTATTTTCAATATCTTCAACAAGAAAGTTTGTTAATGTGACTCAGAATTGAATGGAACAATGTTTAGATGGTTTGTCTTATTTCTGCTATCTTGGATGTGTTAATTCAGAATGACATTTTAAATACTTAAATATGATGAATAGAATTTTTGGTGTATGTTCTCATTTTTAACTACTATTCTGTCTAGTCTGTGTTTGCATTTTAATACAACTCATCAGGATGTTCGGAAAAGACTCACTGCATGACCTACTCACTCCTTCGCTTTCCTAGAAACAGAATTTCCTCATATTTCGTTCTTGGTTTTTTTCACTTCTGCTCTGTGACTGTGGTTTAGTTCACAATAATTTTTTTTAAAATTAGTCATCTATAAAACAGGAAGTACACTAAATTGTCATAACTAAAAGCTAATTACATGCAACAAAAAAACATTATATGTTTTGCTTTGTATGTAAATTTTGTTAACAAAAAAAGTATTTTTAACAGATGATGGTCCCACAAATTTTAGCTTTTCAAATAGCAAATCAGTTATAGTCATTTTTCTTTGAGGTATTTATTTGTGGTCATTAAGTCGTTATGGACCAGTTTGTCTTTTTTTACTCTATACCGTGTCTGTTCATATCTGTTTTTTGTTTTGTTTTGTTTTTTTAAGAAAGCAGACGGTCACATGATTTTATGTAGTTTAACAGAAAGCCTCAAACAGAGGTCTGTTTTGTACTCAATGCCTCTAAGAATTTTATGATTTATGTGACATTTACAGATCCCTAGTGGTCTATTGCCTGTTTTCTTCCTGGTGCATTATAAGGCATTTAAACCAGCTGCATTTATAAAGCCACATTAACAAGTGAATGTCTTTGTTTGCATTTACATACTGAGTAGATTAGAAAAAATATAGAATAACAAAATAATGATTGTGTGGTGTTGGACCAAGCAGCTCTTTTATCGGCGTTCATACGCAAGTGTGGAAGCTTGATGAGAGCAGACTGACATGACACTTCTCAAATTACATGAGAGTGAAAATGAATTTAGTTTGGTGAGTTTATCGGGCTGTATGTTTGATGTGTGCTTGCCTCAATGTTGGCTGAAGCGTTTTGCTCTCTTCATTTGCACAGAAACCAGTTAAAATCCTCACTAAGAACACAAACAGTGAATAGAATATGCCAGTGGTTCTGTTTTGTCCTTAACACACTAAATGAAGATATAGGCACAAGCTATCCTTTAATCCCAATGTCTAGTAACTTAACAAGCATTTTAAAAAATCCCTTGCTGGATCTAAAAACTTAAAAGACATTGATCTAGCATTTCTCATAAGCAATTGATGTAGCAATCTATTTTGTAAATGTACAGTGGTGTGAAAAAGTGTTGGCCCCCTTCCTGATTTCTTATTTTTTTGCATGTTTGTCACACTTTAATGTTTAAGATCATCAAACAAATTTAAATGTTAGTCAAAGATAACACAAGTAAACACAACATGCAGTTTTTAAATGAAGGTTTTTATTATTAAGGGTTATTGATCTTATTGTAAATGATTCATGTATATTTTTTCAAATTTGACCACATAATGTTTAATTTAAAAACACTCAAACTTCTGGTGAAACAACATGTTCTCTGGTTACGTATGTCAAACTTCTCCAATCATTTAGTCCGTGTAAAACCCGCCCCTCCTCAATCTTCAAGCTTGCATTTATTTTTGAATGCAACACCCACATCTCAAAATCCAATCAAAATCCTATGCATAGAACCAAGTCCCCACCCCATCTGTCACTACTTTCATTCCATCACAACTTGAAAAGTGATATTAAACGTAAAGTGAGGTTTTTTTTAAAGAAGGGATTAGTCCTCCACAAGTCCCCATATAGTAAATTTTTTTTTGAAGTTGTTGTTTCATGTTGACTAAAAGTTAGTGAATCAAAACTGATAATGACTTATCATATAAGTTGCGTCAACAGAAGCATTCCGAGTATTTTGAATATGTCAACAAATCCTAACTTGGTGCTTCAGATAAGCTTGATCAAACAAATGTGCTAAGTTCCCATAAAGAAGTGAAAGTAATCTTAGTTTGCATAGTTTAGACCATCTGCATACTCTAAGATAAAAATAGTAAGATTCAAACTAGTCTTGATGGTTGCTTTTGGTCTCAAACTCCCTCAGTGGTCCTCTTGGTCCTGACCCCTCTAAAACAAGTCTGTCTCAGTCACAAGTCACACAACCTATAAAGCTCAACCATTTCCTTTAGTAATGCACATCAAAAAGGAACTCAGGCCTGCTGGTGATTAAATAGCTGTGCTCTCGAATAACCCTTCTTGGCCTCTTGCTTGTGATCACTGGCAATGGTGAAATGCTTAAGGATTATCCTCTTTGTATTGCTTAGAGCCAGCGGGGCGGAAACTAACCCATCACCTCTCACTGTTTTCCCTGAGAGACTGAAACTTGCAGAGGCAGAGTAGTGCCTATCTCCAAAAATTCAGCCTTCGACTCTGCTGCTTCTTTTACACAGACTATATGTATCAAATGTTATAAAACTTTCCTGTGTGTGTCTCTCATGCTAAGACCTACGCAGAAGATGGGTCGAGCACGGCTTTGAAACATCTGGAATATGTAAGATGCAGACATTTTCCCAATCTCATGTCCACTTATTTTTACCACTTTTGTAGAACATGTGGAAATTTCTAGGATTCTTGTAAATGTCTGAGCTTTACATTTAGTGATGTTGACTGGCAGTGAGGGGCTGCCAGGTTGGTTTGAACATTGATTAGAGCTCATTAGAGATGATTAGTGTGGTTCAAAAGACGTTCAGGATCCGGCGCTCAGCAGCATTCAGCAGGGAGTTATGACATATCTGCAGTACTGTGCCAAATCACCCCCTCCC
>NW_015642829.1:1800062-1814537 GCF_001515625.1 Sinocyclocheilus rhinocerous
GTGTGTGTCTCTTCTGATATATGATGTGTGGGGTCTCAGCAGTCCAGCTCAAAATTGTGTTGCAGTGTGCAAGATTAAAAAGCAACATCTTTACTTGCTTCAAGAAATATATATCATGGAGATGACAGTTTGAGGAAAATCCTGAAGACTCTGTCTGTCTGTAGGTACTGGAGGAGATTTCATGCTACCCGGAGAATGCAGACGCTAAAGAACTGAGACGGATTCTAACCCAGCCCCATTTCATGGTGAGTCACAGCTGATTCTTTTGTTAATCTCTTTACAATACACCTTAAAGTCAACATGAAATCAAAATGAACTCTATTTACTTTCTTAATGCACTTCCTGGTCTTGTTGTGAATAATTAATTTGTGCATGTTATTCTTTGTAATATTTAATCAAAATGTTATACCTTGTTTTTCCTCTTAAACATTTTTGTAATGCTGGCATCATTTGTGTGGGCTATTGGATAAAATAGTAGCCAATAGCCAAATATCTGTTTAGTCATTGTTTTAGCAAACTCACATTGCGTCTGGTTACATTGAGGTACGAAATACCACCCTTTTCACCATCTAATCAATTCCCACCCTAACTTTTAGTATACTGTTGGAAATATGCTTCATTTAACATTGTTTTATTAATTTGTTTTATTTTTATTAATACTTTTATTCAGCAGCGACATAAACTGACAAAAAATGACAGTAACGACATTTATAATTGTTCAAAAAATAAATACTGTTCTTTTGAACTTTCTATTCATCAAAGCATCCTGATGTATCATTGTTTCCACAAAAACATTAAGCAGCACATCTGTTTTCAACTGTTTCAACTGTTTAACAGAAGTAAATGGTTTGTTAGAGCCAATTCAAATTGACTTTAAGGATCTCAAAGTGATTCTCATTATGATTGCAGAGTACGACAGCTCTGCTAACATCAGGAAGTACAGTGAAACAACAAAAGTGGAGTCTTCAAGCTTGATTACATTTCTGTCAGCAAAACTCTCTTTGAGAGCTTAATTAGAGCACTTGTACTTAGTCTTCATGAGTTGGATCTGTTTATTCGGGATGTTGTCAGCTGTGTTTCACCATCTCAGATTTTGCATTCCTTTTCTGTAATCCTCTTCTATAATCAATGAGCTGTTTGTTAGTCATCTGTGTTCAGAGCATTATTTCTGTGTTCTTATCAGTGGGACAAACAACCTCATGACAGATGAAGCGGAGAGTTTGCCCTTCGACCACACTGACTGTTTGTCAGTAAGGTTAATCTAGAGCAGGGGTCTTCAACTAAAATTGCTTGAGGTCCAGTAATGAACCCTCCTCACCAGCCAAGGTCCGGACAATTATATTGGCCTACCTTAAAACATGAATTGACCGTTTTTACCAGACCAGGGTTTCTGCAGGATATTTAAGCTCATATTTAAAGGGGTCATATGATGCCCATTTTCCCAAGTTGCCCAAGTTGATATGATTCTTTTGGGTCTTAATGAAAACTCTGTAACATAGTTTGGTTAAAATTTCTCAATGGTAGTGTAAAAACACTTTTTTTTACCCTGTCAAAAACAGCTCTTTTCAGATCAAGCCGTTTTTGTAGCATTTCCCTTTAAATGTTAATGAGCTCTGTTGACCCCGCCCCTCTCTTCCAAGCTGCTCTCGGAGAGGCTGTTTACTTTAGCCGCATTCATCGTGAAACTTGCTAATTTTTAAGACCTGCACAAACAAAATTAAAATGACTGTAAAAAGCATTATTTACAGTTCAGATACAGGTTTTCACAAAAACTAAAAGTTTTTTTTTTAAATGATTAACTTCACATTTCAGCCTTTAAACTATTTTTAAGAAAATTGAGGCAAAAAGTATCAATTATTATATTAATTGAAAATTAGTATCAAGTATTATAGCCTATTAATTAAATAACATATAAATATTATACTGTCTTAATTGTTTATTAATGCATTATCTTCTTGTCGATCCACTAGTTCACATTTACAATTCTGCGTGTGTGCTGCATAAAAACATGGGTTGATTTTCACATTGGTCTGAACAAAAATAGCAGAAGGGCTTATTAAAAATGCAAAATTATTCTCTGCCAGCAGGAAGCGCTTTCGGAACGGCAGAAATAAAGCGTTTCCCCAGTAACGGCTGTACACAAAGCAGCACAACACGTGACTTTGAAACGTGCAGCGCTCATTTTTATTTAATTAAATCATAGCCTTTTAAAGTTTAATCGTCACGTTAAGCCATGTCGCAATTCTTGTCTTACCAGCGTCCCCAAATTTAAGACCTCCTGAAATCATAATTAATACTTTCTTGTACCAATTAAGACTTTTTATGGCCTTAAATTTGATAAAACTAAATGTAAGGCTTTAAGGACCCGTCAACTTTCCTAATTTTTGAGAATTCCATTGTTTTTCACTCACTGAAAGTTTCATCTGTTTGCGCGCCGCTCTCTTCACTGCACATCTGAACGTAGCAACAGTAAACTCTAGTAGCAACCCGTGGCGCCATAGGACCCAAACGGCTCTACTGAGCTGACCTTGATGTGCTTGATATAAATTTGATTTTGTTAGAAAATAGCATTTGGCATTTATTTATTTCATTATGTCAAAAGGCTTCGTGGTCCGGATGGTCCGCCAGTTGGCGACCCCTGATCTAGAGGGAAGGGGCTTAGTTGATTAAAGATTCCTCTCTTTTTTTGGTGTCTAATTTTATTGATCTTTCAAATATAACAGAAAACATATTGAACTTTCAAAATTGAAACATCCTTTCCAGTCCAAAAAAACACTTACTGAAACTTTAATATGACATAATTCTACAGTTTTAACTTTCAATCAGGGGTGATAGTGAGGGTGAGAATTGTTGGTAAGATTAAAAGTAGAAAAATTGGAAAATCTGATTCTTCAAAGTGTGTGAGATCAGTGGGAGACAAATATGGCATGGAACGGAGTGAAATTAATTAAAATAGTCTCTGCTATGATTCAGAATGCAAGGGACTTATTTGGGGGCTTTTTGCATTATTTTTACTTCCACTTGAAGTACAGAACTGAGAAAAATTAAGAGGGAATAAGTCAAAAAGAGCTCATGCATGAGAAAATGAGACTGGGGTGATGTCAGCCTCACTAATTCTGAATGTCAGGTCAACAGTGTGTGTGGGGGGCAGAAAAGAGAAAAAACTCAAGAGAGGAGGGAGGCACCAGCAGGTACTAGCTGTCAAATTCCAGCATGCCCTTGATGCTTTTCTCACACTCTCTTAATTGCACACAAGATAGTACGAGATGAGCTGGTGAGAAAAAAGAACAAAGTTTGTGTCTCTACACACTGAATGCCATGTTTACTTAATGTTACTAAAGTCTATTACATTTTGTTTTTAATTAAGAAAAATTTAAGGGTTTTAGGAAGCCAGCCATCAGACATAAAGCACAATAATAAACTAAATTTGTATATTAACGTTCAAAGGTTGATTATTATTGTCAGTAAGATTATTATTTTTTTTTTTTTTAATGAAAGAAGTTAATATTTTTATACAGCATGGATGCATTAAAATTGATTAAAAAGTGATAGTAATTTTTTTTTTCATTGATTAAAAAATTTTTTTTCAAATAAATACTGTTCTTTTGAACTTTCTATTCATTAAAGAATCCTTAAAATATATCATGGTTGCCAAAAAGATATTAAGCAGAACAACTGTTTTCAACACTGATGATAATCTTTATTTAGCACCAAATCAGCAAGGATCGTGTGACACTGAAGACTGGAGTAATGGCTGCTGAAAATTCAGCTTTGCCATCACAGGAATAAATTACATTTTAAAATATATTTAAATAGAAAACGGTTATTTTAAATTGTAATCATATTTCAAGATTTTACAGTTTTTACTGTATTTTTAATCAAATAAATGCAGCCTTGGTGAGAATAAGAGACTTCTTTAAAAAACATTTTAAACTAACTTTGCCACAGTAGTGTACGTTTTCTCAAGAAAACATGAGGGTGCTTGCATGACTTGCTGCCTTGACTGGTTACTAAAGCGCTGTGATTGCAAAGGTGATATGAGTTGATTTTTGTTAGTGTTTACTAGCTGGTTGCTTATTCGCTCAGGTCTATAATTTATTTATTTTTTATTGTGTGTGTGTGTGTGTGTGTGTGTGTGATACTCTATCTCACTCTCTATCACTTTCTTTCAGGCCTTACTTCAGACTCATGACGTTGTGGCCCATGAGGTGTACAGTGACGAGGCACTGAGGGTCACCCCACCCCCCACATCACCATATCTCAACGGAGACTCACCGGAGAGCACAAACGGAGACATGGACATAGAGAATGTTACACGAGTGCGCCTAGTTCAGTTCCAGAAGAACACAGATGAACCAATGGTATGACTTACAACTTTACTGTACATTTACACACACACACACATATATAAACCTACAGACTTTTATGCATAGCATGAACATGACATCAGTTTCTAGTGGTTATGATCCCCCACTTTCAGAGTGTGCAAATGCTAGTGCTGCACATCAGATATCCTGTGTTGTGAGGCTTGGCACACATCATCTCATCCTGAGATGATGGTGGTCTTGATTAAGCTCTCATAGCGGTTAAAATGTATTTCCACATGTTAGTCAAACTTCCTGAAAGCTTCTTTCTCATCAATGTGGCTTTAAATGAGTTTGTGGGCACTGTTTCAGGGCATCACGTTGAAAATGAACGACTTGAACCATTGCATCGTGGCAAGAATAATGCATGGAGGAATGATCCACAGACAAGGTACATGCACCAGATCGGTTTTCCTTCAAAATCCATTATCTTCACCCAACGCTCCTATATTGAGATCCACTATCCTTCCATCTCTCCTGTATTTCCATTATCTCCATAAACACTTCACAAACCCCTCAACCCATGATGGGCAGATTGCACTGTCTCCTAGAACTTGGCAGCAGTGTGACACTGACGTACAAGCCTTACCCACATGCCACACACACATGCCATCAACAAGTATCTCCTAAATGCATCCTGCAAGCGGGACAAGCTTATATTAATTAAGATCTCATGCAGTTAAAGTAGTTAAGTTTTCAATTTATGAAGGTTGTAAGGCTAGCGATGTTTATTGACGCATTTAACATGTTGCTTTGTAACAAATCAGGAACTTTGCATGTTGGAGACGAGATCCGGGAGATCAACGGCATAAGTGTAGCAAATCAAACGGTGGAGCAGCTTCAGAAGATGCTTGTGAGTAGGAACGTAGCATATTTCCAGCTGTGCCCCTCTTAAAAGAAATAATTTACCCCAAAATTACAATTTTGTTACCATTTAATCACCCTCATGTTGTTTGAATTATGATTTTTAATCTTTCATGGAGGTACCTAGCAAAATGTCCAGACTCACAGACGGCAACTAGTGGCGACTGTCTCTAAAATTGTGTTCCATTTGAACATTAGTGCCCTGCAAAGTGGACTTCACAGGGCATTCCAACAACTGTAAAGTGGAATGGGTGTAAAGTGTGTGAGACACAACCGTTACAATGCAGCTATCATCATTACAGTTAAATAAGACAAAAGACACATCTAAAATAACCAAATTGTGTTTGATCAGACATTTATCACTCTGATTAATGCAGAATAACACAGAGACTCTTTTTTTATTGTATACGTTTTCCATTTGTATTCCTTGAAAAAAAGAAAGTGATGAGTAGATGACAAAATTTCATTGGAGTCTCTTAAACAGGCATTAAACTTTACTACCATTATGCAGACCATTAATCCAGTAAAAATGCCCTTTTTTAATAATTAGCTTTTTATTTTTCTTTTGACAGCGGGAAATGAGAGGCAGCATCACCTTTAAGATTGTGCCAGGCTACCGCATACAGCAGTCGTCCTGTGAGGTAATGGCCTCTGTGGCCTTTGCACTGTCCTCTGCTCTGTCTCTGCCAGTCTCCTCTCTCTGCAGTGCTTGTCTCCCTGGCCTATCGTGGCCTTTTGTGGTGGGGTTTGATTGCCGTGGATTCTTGTGTGACTAACTGCCTGCCTGATGGCTGCGTGTTAATGCTTTTCTCCCCAAAAGCCTCCATCCTGCTGGACTAAAAGGCCTGGCTCAGACACTACCGCACACCAATTTCACAACCAAGATACCGGAACCCTTGCTTACGTATTGCCAGTGTTGAGGGAAGTTTAGATGTACAATGTGAGAATGTTTTACAAGCTGTTCATAAACAGTTTTGCAGCATTATTCGCAATTTAAAAGTGAATCTGTACCATGTTGATTACAGAAATACATTTTTTATAACACTCACCTTCCATATCACACTACTACTGAGAGGATGTTGGCATTAAAGTGGTCAGTTTTCACTTGGAGTACCCTCACACAGTAAATCTTCGAAGGAAGACGTTTACATGTAGACAATTGCGTTGGCTCCCTCTTTTGGTGGGAAGCTGCAATGCGGTCTGATGATCTGTAGCATTACCATGCTTTAAAAATGTCTTTTTATGAACTTTAATCTCAAGCAAATCTTTTGGTTTCCCTTACACAATGTCCCCAATTTCTTACCGCAGTGTTGGCTAGTGTCCGTTTGCTCTGCTGTTTCGCTGACCTCTGTATCTTATTACAGAAAGAATCCCCCTCCACCTCCAGACAGTCCCCTGCTAATGGCCATTCCAGCATTAACAGTTCTATCTTGGTAAGGATCCCAGGCAACCTCAAATAACGACCCCCTCCCCACCCCCCAACAATCTCCTAATGTTGTTTGTGATTATTTCACCAATCATACCCTCTTAATTTGCACCAGATGTTATTAAATTTGATTAATGTCCAGTTTTATGGTTTTGTTTTGTTTTTCCAGTTAGCTTTTTTTATATTTCACTAGAATATTTTAATCTCAATACACAAATAACACAAATACAAAGACTGAACAAGACAGAGTTTCCTAGTTTCCGTTATCTCAGTTCACAAATTGGTGTGCTCTGTGCTGCTGTAGCTCACTCACTCTGACTGCCAGTGTGATTACAGTTTGTGGTCCCAGGCACACTGTACAGTGGACGTGGGATCTACCGTTATACTTTTTAACAGCAAGCACAATGATTAGGCCAAACTCAATGGAGGCATGCAAAGGATTCCTAGCATAAATAAAAGCATGCATACTTCAAAAAAATAAAGCAGTGATACATTAGCACTGCATATGAACTAGGGGTGGGCGATACAGAAGTTGACATGATAAATAAGTGGAAATTTGTCAAATAATATACATTTTGAGTATTGCATTGGTTACTGCATGGCCAAGAAGCCATGTCCCTTTTTAGTCAAACTTAATGAATCAAATATATATTTTTAAATATTTATTAAAATATTCCTATTATATATCAACATAAATAAGTACTGTAATACATAATAATAATTAATAAATATTTGCTCAATAAATTATTTCATTGAAATGTTCTTGCAATTAGTTAAATATAAGATAAGCTGCTTTTTCTTTATACTAATGTAATTCTCTTTTCAGTAAAATTCGAATAAATTCAGTAAATATATATTGTCACTGGCCAAAATTTGAAATAATAACATTTGCTAATATCGCCCACCCCTGAAATGGACCCAGTGGGACCCTCTTGGTGTTCTTCATAGAGGAGGGTTAGTCTCCACCTCATGAACATGCTTGAATGGAGTGTGGTGCTGAAGCTGCTTGCTTGCTCCTTGCTTTCTTGTGTGTTGCTGTTCAGAGATTTATCCTCAACAGCCCTTCTTCTCTTTTTAACACATGCATACACACAAAATGAAGTAACATTTGTGGTCCTCCCTTGTGGAGATAGCGTTGCCCCCAGTGTTTTTAACCAGAATTTATTATGTAATGTTATGTTTTGTTGAATGTATATTACTTTTAATTGTTATTTAGTTGTTTCATGAGTCAATGTCTGCCTTTCCTTTGTAAATGGTCAGTCTCTCTTTTACTGCTGGGCTTTGCTTTACAGGACTTGCCGTTAACCATCCAGCCAAAAGGACGCCAGGTGAATAGAACATCCATCAGTCTTACCACCCTCTATTGACTAGCGCTTTTCCATACTGCCTTTGTGCTTGAGATTGAGTGATTCACCGCTATTAACATCCTGCTTTCTCAATCAGTTCTTGCATTAACACCATTTACCATCTGACATTGTGATTTTTACATTAGCAATAGTGTTTAGCTGCTCTACAGACAGACTGACTTGCAGGTTGTAGTGTTATTGCATTACACAACAACAAGACTCTAAATGCAAAGGACTGGTTATTAATGCCTTTTTTGTAATTACTAAAAAAAGTTTAAATAAATTTCAAGGGCATTGTCATTTTAACATAGATTTTTAGTCTTACAGATGGGTTATTCTATGCGTTGAACCAGTTGAGAAAATATCAAAAACAAGCTTTAAATTAAATGTAACTATTTAGTAGAATTTTACCTCTATTCCATTTTAAAATAAATACGTTTATTAAATAAATTAAATTACTAATTTATATTTATTTATTAATGAAGTTAAATTATTGTGTTGTGACGAGTGTCCTCACAGACAGTAGATTACACTAAAGACGAGATGAAGATACGAAAAAGACAGTTTTCTCAAAAATACCCATTTGAACCGACTTTTTAGACAGTATATCAACTCTAAGACTTGTTTATGTTTTACTTTTTTTAATGCATTATTCCACATAAACCATAAAACTGTTGGCACAGAATGTCCTAACTATTATTCACACTCTGTAAGACTTTTAGCTTTGTTAAAGAATGGATCAGGTATTCCAGATTGGTGTCTCTTTCTTATCCTAACCCCATGCAGTCTCATGCTTTTCTACTGGCCCTGGGCTACAGAGTGGTGTGTGTTTCCTCTCACATCCCATCTAGATTACCCTGCAAATCAACAAAGCTGACAACATGAGGGATCAAAGAGCCCATCACAATTTGTTTTTGTAATTTCTCAAAAACAAGCTTTAAATTAAATGTAACTATTTAGTAGAATTTTACCTCTATTCCATTTTAAAATAAATACGTTTATTAAATAAATTAAATTACTAATTTATATTTATTTATTAATGAAGTTAAATTATTGTGTTGTGACGAGTGTCCTCACAGACAGTAGATTACACTAAAGACGAGATGAAGATACGAAAAAGACAGTTTTCTCAAAAATACCCATTTGAACCGACTTTTTAGACAGTATATCAACTCTAAGACTTGTTTATGTTTTACTTTTTTTAATGCATTATTCCACATAAACCATAAAACTGTTGGCACAGAATGTCCTAACTATTATTCACACTCTGTAAGACTTTTAGCTTTGTTAAAGAATGGATCAGGTATTCCAGATTGGTGTCTCTTTCTTATCCTAACCCCATGCAGTCTCATGCTTTTCTACTGGCCCTGGGCTACAGAGTGGTGTGTGTTTCCTCTCACATCCCATCTAGATTACCCTGCAAATCAACAAAGCTGACAACATGAGGGATCAAAGAGCCCATCACAATTTGTTTTTGTAATTTCTAGTCCTGGCCTTGAAGCATTGTGTCCTGATAGGATGAAAAGTAGAAAGGGAGACAGGCAATCAGCAGAGGGCGCCATCTGCCAGCACGGTCCATCTGTGTTGGCTGAAGTACGTCACTGAGTGATGGAAATGATCTACTGTTACAAGTGATGAGAACACAGTGACGTGACTGACTTCACCACCCTGCTTTGTTCCTTTTTATCAACCCATAACTTTTCCGAACGTTAGCGTTTATAGATGCATTCTTCATCTCAGCAACCCCTATCACACTGCTGTACTAATGCCGCCACAGTGTCGTGATTTTGCATGATGTTTGTAATACTCTCATGCCCTAGATCTCCAGACCTCCAATCAAGGATACATTTTCCATCAAGGTAAGATTTTAAAGAATGAGCCCAATCCACCGCAAGTACTCAGAAACAATTATATCATCAGTGTGATTCTTTGAAAATATAACGTTAAGCTTTATTTTACAGTGTTTGTACTTAAAGGCCCCTTTCAGTCAATTCTATGTCATTTCTTTTTAATCTGGGAGTCACACACCACTCTACCCTCAGACTGCAGTTCGGTATTCTACTGCACTAAAGGTCCACCGAGGACTCCGTCACATAACTCACTCTCTTACATACTTACATGCATCATCTGTTTGCCATCATGCTCAGATTTCATAGCGTGCTGCTTCAGCCACGCATGCTTCTCATTGCAACCAAAACTTTTACCCTGACCTGCAGCTGTACCCTGACCTCCTCTATCAGTCAGTCCTTTCCTTTGCGATGTCTGTGTCACTGTAGGGCTTTTCTGACTTCCACTGACCATGTCTCTTCTCAGATCTTTGTACGGGCACAGTTTGAGTATGATCCGGTGAAGGATGACCTCATCCCCTGTAAAGAGGCAGGGATTCGCTTCAGGGTGGGTGACATAATCCAGATTATCAGCAAAGATGACCATAACTGGTGGCAAGGCAAGCTGGAAAACACCAAGAATGGCACGGCGGGATTGATTCCCTCACCTGAACTTCAGGAGTGGTGAGTTTGGTTCTTTCCAGAAGATTGTGATTGGCTGCTGCTGAGGGTAGAGGGAAAGAAGATACAGTACAACGCAAGTGGCTCTCAATGCAATTTAAAAGTACTCAAAGGTGTACTATCATCCACGGCTAACAGATATGCTGCACGCTAACCACATGTTCATCTAATTGATCTTTTGTTTGTTTTGTTCTAGGAGGGTGGCTTGTATAGCCATGGAGAAAACCAAGCAAGAACAGCAAGCAAGCTGTACTTGGTTTGGCAAGAAAAAAAAACAGTACAAAGACAAATACCTAGCAAAGCACAACGCAGGTAGAGTTTCCGATGGGTTTTCTGCACCTTTCCTCTCTGTTCATACAGGCACCAGGCACCAGCTACATACTGGTCAATCAGCTCTTTCTTATTAGTGATCTGATTAGTAATCTTTATGTGCCCCATAAGCAAGAGTAAAATCGAATAGTAAGTTTACTGATGTGGGTGTATGATGTCACACAAAAATAGCGGCTCCCAGGGAGATGTACACAATTATTGATTAGTGATAAACATTCACTTTTAAGAACTTTACTGCCTTTTTAGCAAATGTTTGTAGAGACAAGTGTAGGAAATGCAAAAGGGCCATTCATAAAATGGCTGCCTTTTCTAGTTTGAGAAGTACATTTTGTAAGATTTTAATCATTCTATCAGATAAATGTTGCATTGTGCCATCTTAAGTAAAGAAAAACATTGTCATAATTATACAATATATTTCATATATTGTTTTATATTATATATAGTAAAATGTATTTAGCTTGAGATGTACAGTATTTACAAAGTGTATTCTAAAGTTTGGGGTCAGTAAGATTAAAAAACAAATACTTTTATTCAGAAAGGATGAATTAAATTGTTTAAAAGTGACAAAAAATACAAAATTATAATGTTAAAAAAAGATTTCTATTTCACATAAATGTGGTTCTTTTGAACTTTCAGACAGAAACAATCAGAATCCTGAAAAATATATTAAATTAGAAAATTGTAATAATATTTCACAAAATTACTGTTTTTACTGTATTTTATGGATGAAGAGACTTATGAAAATCAAAACCATTAAAAAAAATCTTACTGACCCCAAACTTTTGAGCAGTAGTGTTTGTCTTCAGAAGGACTTTCAGTTTTTCCATTTAATTTGACATTTGTAACTATTGTGCTCAAGCTGACATTACACTCTTGAAATTACACTCTTTTAAAAAGAGAATTTAATGCTGGTATTTGAATGAATTGAAATATCTACTTTTCAATTTTCAGTTGTTTACTACACAAAAATCATAGTAACAGGGTTGGCTTTTTTCAGTCTCTTACTGGCAAACATATCAAAGCATAAAATAAAGTAATAAAAAAGAGACCATAACTCATACAAGATCCGCTTTATAGAATTACCTGGTAAATTCTGCTCATTAGCCCAATTCAGACGGTAATTGTTTCTCATGGGGACATAAACTATTTTCAACATTTACAGGGGTTAGTCGTGATATTATTGCCGTCCAAATCCAGAATGTCTGTGTTTTTCTTCCACCAACTGTTGCACTTCCCTGTAATTTGCATGCATATTTATTACTGAAATGCTGGAAAGTATACAAGAACAATATTTCATAACTGCTCCACCACAGCGAGTGGCAGCTGTTAAGAACAAATAGAAAAAAGAAGAAAAGCACGTAAACATTTGATTTGGTCATTATTATGGCAGCAACAGGCATGCAATACAATTTTAAAATATGTATTATATACAATTATATGCATAAAAATATAAACCTAACAGCTTTATGTTTACCTTATGTAAATATGAGGTTGCAATAAGTTATTTCTGCTAATCTCCACATTTTTAATGACATCCATCATTTTGAGAGATAAAATGCAAGACAGAAAACCATTTTAACTATAGTGTCTATTTTCCGATTTTTAAACTGGAGATTTAATAATCAAATAATAAATAGGATATTATTAAATCTGAATTTATTCTCATTATTCTGAGCATATGACATTTTATTTACAGCAGAATGACATTTTATTTACAACCATGTGACTGAGCACGTGAGCAGCACATTCCCGAGTTCGTAGGATCACAGAACTTGCTTCTCTACTAAATCGCCATCTGAATGCATGAGTTTTAACGCTGAGGTGCCATGTAAATTTATTCTACAGACGTCCACATGAAAAATTAGCTTTTGTTGATGATCAAATTCTACAATTTCTGTTTTATTTTTTTTCTACATCATTACTATTGTCAGATATTCAGAAACAGTATACAGTATGATAAGCAGCACAAGATAACACTATGTCGTTGATGGCCATTGCTAACTCATTCCAGGAGGAACAGTGTCAGGACGAATGCATGTATGTCTTTTTTATGTCAGTGACAGTCTATAATTAGTATTATTATGTTTATATTTGTTCCTGCTTTTCAGTGAAAGCAGACTCATGGGAAGGTTGTCAGCAGTTGTTGCAAGAAACGTCTTCATTGAATGTTTCAGACTGTAGTTCAGAGGCTGTAGGGAGTGTTTTTGTGTGTCTAGTGGTAGGTATGGGCAGGTAACAGGGCCCTGTGCTGTCTAGCTCAAATAACCCGAGTTCCTGACTGCAGCATTTCCACAAATAGCAGGGTGACTTGTGCCAATACATAGCCAAGTAGCTATGTGTCTGATTCTGCCTGCTCTTCCTGACCAAACAGTCTCTTAAGAGTGCACCAGAGTCTTTCATTTTGCTTCAAGTACCAAAGGGTCTCATTAAAGCCAGCCACAGTGGAAACCTGGGTCGTTATCGCTGATGAGCACACCTGCATATGTAAACCACTATGCAACAAGTGTGTTTATGCGTGTGTTCTCACGGGAAACGCAAAGGCCGTAAGTGAGACGCCCACGTTTTCAGTAAGAGTTTGTGGTTGCTGGTAAAGGGCCAGGGGAGAGAAAAAGAGGAACTCATATGTCACTTACGTGAACGGATGAAGTTCATGTCTTCATCATGGCTTCAGGTCCAAACCAACACACAGACCTCCACTGAAGATGCACCTGTATATGTGCTCTTGGATGTACTCTGAGACAAATTTTACAACCTCTATATAAATCGATCCTGAAATTATGAAAGGTGGCAATTATATGATCTCATTGGAAGCATGGTGAACCCCTCCGCATTTAACATCTTATATAAGCAAGTCATTTAGGTCCTGCGGTCTGTAATATTAGCTAACACAGGGTCAGGTTACTATCTTCGAACACACAGGATGTTAAACGACGCCATCGTTCCTTCTTGTCAAGATCTCCCCAATGGTGTGGAATAGATTAAAAGTGAATTTGTTAGTTCAGTGATGAAGACTCCACTAAATCATAAAGCCAGAAGCATGTTCTGTGCAAGTATGTGAATTCAAACTCTTAGCTACACTACCTTGTTTTCACATTGTTGCATTAAGCAGTGTTTCTGAACACAATTTATGATGCAAGAACACTACCATTCAAAAGTTTGTGGTCAGTAAGATTTTTTTTAACAAAGAAATGAATGCTTTTATTAAGAAAGGCTCATTAAATTAATCAAAAGTGACAGTAAAACTTTTTAAACAAAGATTTCTATTGCAAATAAATGCTGTTCTTTTGAACTTTCTATTTATAAATGAATCCTATTACGGTTTCCAAAAAATTATGCAGCACAACTGCTTTCAACATTGATAATAATAAGAAATGTTTCTTAAGCAACAAATCAGGATATTAGAATGAATTCTGAAGGATCATGTGACACTGTAGACTGGAGTAATGGCTGCTGAAAAATCAGGTTTGCCATCACAGGAATAAATTATATTTTAGAATATATTAAAGGGTTAGTTCACCCCAAAATGAAAATTCTGTCATTAATTACTCACCCTCATGTTGTTCCAAACCCGTAAGACCTTCGTTCATCTACGGAACACGAATTAAAATATTTTTGGATGGAATCTGAGAGCTGTCTGA
>NW_015642829.1:1814681-1872955 GCF_001515625.1 Sinocyclocheilus rhinocerous
GTAACTCGGGGGAGAAGAATTGTTAAATAAATTATGCTATTTTTGTTTTCTTTGCGCACAAAATGTATTCTCGTAGCTTCGCAAAACTGAAGTTGAGCCACTGATGTCACATGGACTGTTTTACCGATGTCTTTGCGTTGCTGTCTATGCAGGGTCTGAGAGCTCTCAGATTCCATCAAAAATATCTTAATTTGTGTTCCGAAGATGAACGAAGGTCTTACGGGTTTGGAACGACATGAGGGTGAGTAATTAATGACAGAATTTTCATTTTTGGGTGAACTATCCCTTTAAAACAGAAAGCAGTTATTTTAAATGTTATAATATTTCGTAGTATTATTGTTTTTACTGTATTTTTGATCAAATAAATGCAGCCTTGGTGAGCATAAAGAGACATCTTTCAAAAACATTTAAAAACCTTACTGACTTAACTTTTGGTGCATGCTTAGAATTCAGAGTGTTTTGGCAAAATATAATTATAAACTTTGATTTATCAATGTACTAATGGCAAAATAAATTATTGAAAAATGTATATACAGTATCTCACAGAAGTGAGTACACCCCTCACATTTTTGTAAAACATGGCAGTTGTTTTGAACACAGTCACGCTGAGAAAGTTAAAGTTGTCAAAACTGCCAACAGTGTGTCAAAAATGTGTTGGCCAAGCATTTAAATCTGCGTTTTCCTACTTGCATAAAGTGTTTCTGGCCTAAGCAGGCCCGACCGTAGATCCGATCAGATCTGGGCTGCTGGAATCACAGTGTTCTCTGAGCACCCAGTCACTTAGGTGATCAAATAGGCTGTGTTGAGCATAGCCCCCTCAGCCATCAGCGGCGGGGAGCGCAGATCAGACATAATCCCTCCTGAGCCCAGTGCCCCACTTTAGTGAGTCTGATTTGAGCTCACTCAGCCAGAGAGGCAGGAAATGGGACTCTTCAGGGTATTACGACCTTTTTTCAGGTCTTGTCCAAATTTTTCTAGGATTGTTTAATTGTCTAAAACTTTTTGATTATATAGGGTTTGTCTAGGCAAGGGGCTTTGTTAGAGTTGTGCTTTGGGCTTTTCCAGCTATAATGCACTGGTTCAGATTAGGTTAGGGTGGGAAATAGGAAGCATATGGTTGGGGATTTTCCAATAGGAAGCATTTGTTAAGGACTTGTCCTTCACAAGGAGAATTTAATCTTTGGGAGACTTGGGACAAAAAACAACAACATTGCAGCAACAAGTTTATTAGGAAAATAGACCTCTATTTAAAGACGTGTGTATCTACAGGCCAGGAAGTGCTTCTCTCAGTGTGAAAGCAGAAGGGGGTCAGTGGTGGCTTAGCTCAATGTGTGTACAATTTTGATGTCCTATTAGCCCCACCCTTTACTCTGTTCCATCCTAGTCATTTCAGCATTGACACACATGATCTAAATCCACTTTTCATTGTATCGTGTAAAACCTACTAGATTATGTTTGTTTTTATTTTGTCTAAAGCCCTATTCGAATGGTAATTGTTTCTCAGGGGGACGTAAGTGATTTGTACCATTTACAGGGGGTAGTTGGTCATTTTAATGCCGTCCGAATCCAGGATGTATGTGTTTTTCTCTCACCACCCCCGTAAAAATCCCCAGCCGAATTACCTACTGTTTTTTGACAAACACCAAGGTCATGTGGTAATTTAATTGCCATCCGAATCCACATCTCTGAGTTTACGAGAAGAAATCGATTCAAAATTCAGTGTTTATTTACTTTTTGAGCACTCCCGAACACCGTAAAGTAACGTTGTAGACTACTTCAGTGTAATTTGCATACATATTTAGCCTATTTCTGAAATGCTGGTCGGTCCCACTTTATATTGTGGCCCTAATACCTGTGTACTTACATAGTAACTAGATGTTTACATAGTATGTAACCACAGTGTATGTACACATTGGTACATAGTATCTACAGCTCTAATGTTTGTGTAAGTACACACATGTAACAACCCACTGAATGGTATGTGTACATACAAATGTGTAACAGGACATTGGTAACAACACTTTTTGGTAATATATATATATTATTTAATTATTTACCATCTGAATCCATGAATTTTAACACTGAGATGATTTGTAAATTTATTTTTACAGATGTCCATATGAGAAACAATTACCATCCGAATCAGGCTTAAGACAGATTGTTCATGCTGCTTGTTGGCACAGTTTGTGCTACATACATGAATGATACAAAAAAATCATACAGAAAGATTTGCGGAGTGATTGGATTTACAATTTTCACCTGGGAGATAAAAATTCAACAGATTGAAAAACATAAACAGAACATACACATTCAAAAGTTTGGGATGTTTTTATTCATCAGGAGTACTTTAAATTAAACAAAAGTAACAGTGAAGACACTTATAGTGTTACAGAAGATTTCTGTTTCAAATAAATGCTGTTTTTTGAACTTTCTTTTAATAAATGAATCCTTAAAGAAGTATTGTTAAGCAGCACCTTCAGCTTGAAAAAATATTTTATTTGAAAAAGAAGATTTCTAGCATTGTAACATTCTAGCAACCGTATAGCAAGGGGAGCTGTAATGATACAGTACGATGGTAGAAATGTGTCAGACGGTAGAGAAGTTTATACTGTGGTAGACATGACTGTCATTATCATTTGTTTAGAATAATTTGATCTGTTGTTTGTGTGATAGAATAATTATTATGTATCTCTCACTTATGTCCACGTATGTCATGATAAATAGCGTTACTGTAATAGAACATTACTCATACTGTGACCGCAAATTATAATGCTTTAGCAGATTATCAGAAAAACCTCTTAATTCCACACTTTAATGGCAGCTTTCAGATTCCTGCCTTGATATGCTAGTGCATTGCTGTGAATGTCAGAGGCATGTTTCATTGTTCAGAGCAGCGATGTCTCACACGCTCTGAAAGCGCCCCATCCAGAGCAGCCCGAGCTCCCGGATGGCCATCATGTCTCTGTGCTTTGAGCATCACAACTTTAGGCGTGCTTGTTGTTGTATTTGCTTACTGATGTTCTGTTAACTGAGCCATAACTCAATGACCCCCTCCCCTGTCCATTTTACATGCTGTCTATCTACCAATGGCGTCTGTGCATGTAAGTAACTGTGTTGCTGTGGCATACAGCCTCTGTGCTTAATTCTCTCTTTCTCTGTCTGTCTCTCTGTCTCACTCAACGCCTTTGCTGTGGTGATTTTATTAACCCTGAAACCATCTTTTCCTATTAGCAGTGTTGGGGAGTAACTAGTTACATGTAACAGAATTACGTAATTTAATTACTAAATTAATGTAACTGTAATCTGTTACAGTTACTGAGAAAAAAAAAGTGTTATGAAAGGTGCACTAAGCGATTTTTGCCAAACGATGTTGATATTTGAAAGCACCAAAACAAACTTGCCCATACCCCAACAGGACCTCGCCCCTATTTTGATAACTCCGCCCCACATGTACGAACACAAACCCTGGCAACGACGATAGCGGAATCTGCTATGCCTGTCAGCTGCAGCATATTCAAGCAAAAGCCAACAAAGCAAAATCAACATAACTCAACTATCAAGAAGCAAAGCAACCTCGGCGTCCGATTCACTTCCACTCCTTCACTTCTCTCCACCGCTGGAAAGCTGCTCCAATATTTATGCGGTCATACCTCTTGCCTGATCGTAACCCTTCTTTTTAATGTTTTGTTCCTCTGAAATTTTCCTCTTTTTTTTTATCTGCCATCTCTCGCTATTAATTGTCGATCAACTAATATCCGTCCTGTGCTCTCACTGAGTGTTCTCTGATCCCTATCATTACTAGACACACCCAGGGCTGGACTGGGACAAAAAAATCGGCCCTGGCATTTTTTGGTCCAGGCGGCCCATCACCACTTCGATATATATATATACAGTGGGTACGGAAAGTATTCAGACCCCCTTAAATTTTTCACTCTTTGTTATATTGCAGCCATTTGCTAAAATCATTTAAGTTAATTTTTTTTCCTCATTAATGTACACACAGCACCCCATATTGCGTAAATTCGTGGGGGACGAATTTACATTTTATTAAAAAGTGTTTACGCATACACTCATGGCGCGCAGCCGCGCACACACATTAGGATAGGTTAGATTCCTGCCTCCGTTGCGAGTCCCTATCAAGCACTTTACCAATTCAACTGGGAAAATGCCCGGTATGCCCGATTACCAATCCAGCCCTGGACACACCCCTAACTGCTGATTGGCTGCGGGTTTGTTTTGGGACTCGGTCCGACACAGTGGTCAAAAGCGTTTTTCAAAAATCGCTTAGAGCACCTTTAAATTACAGTTACTTATGAAAATGTTAACAATTACATCTGACTATTTTCACACACATACAGATTTGATTGATGTCTTTCCCAAATTGCATTGACTGCTCTAAAATATGAGACACCAATGTTTCAGGAGTTTAGGAGACAGAATAGGACACATGCTTATTTGATAATTGTTTTATTCCCTATTTGGGTTTATGTATATGCTTTATTTTTTAAGATTAACTGTTTTTTTTCCATGACATTGTCAGATGCCAACTGTTCCTGTCGTAGCTATGCAAAGATTTAATTTCAAATACAGTATCATAGCTATTAAACGATACCTTGTTATGATTTTAAATGAGTATTTATCCTCAGAATGATCTCAAAGTAAAAAGAACTGGTAAAGTCCGATTTTGTGGTGGCTGTGCTTTAAAATTAAATTATTATAATCTTAATTCAAGTGATGAAGGATTCTGAAAGTCTGACAGTAATCAGTGTCGAGTGCTACTGTAAGGTCAACACTGCTTGGTTTAAATGTTTCAAAAATGATTAACAGTTGAAAACATTCGTTAGAAATGTAGAAAAGTAAGCAAAATGTAATCAAATGTAATCAGTTATATTACTTCAGTAATTGAAATAGTTACACTACTTATTACATTTTAAATAGAGTAACTTGTAATCTGTAACCTATTACATTTCCAAAGTAACCTTCCCAACACTGCCTATTAGCAACCTCCATTTTTTTCAATCAATAGAACAAAGATCTTTTGCAGTATGTGTTTGAATGTTTGTGTGGTATTCATGGTTTATTTTGTTGTGTTGTGCTTTTTTGGTTTTAGTTTATTTTTAAGTCTGTTTTCTCTGAACACTGTACACCTATATCCACTGATCCACAGCACAACATGAGGCTTCTCTGTGTGCAAATCCATTAAACATCCTACATATATAGAGCTGCATACTCAAGGTCATGTGAAAGAGGAGCATGAATCATTTAAGGCATCTAGTATTCAGAGAGGGAGATGAGTGCTGGAATCACATTTCACGTGGAAATGACACAGATGGCTCACGTTTCTCACAGCCAAGTCAACTCTCAGTCTCCTGCACACACAAATGCTATCTCCCACAACACCCCCCCCCGCATGCACACTACAGCCAGTTTTACTCATTATGCAACCACAGCACTGTGCTAGAAAAGGCTTAGTGATATAGCTTTGTGGAAGTTCACAAAAGCAATGACACTTTGTCCTTCAGTGCAGTCAAATTTCAGAGGAATCATCATTTTAGCCCATCAGCCTTGTTCTATTTTTTTATGCTAGCATTACTAGAGACAGCTTCTAACTATGAAATTTAACAGGTGTCTGTTGCATTTTTTTCTGTTGCAGTCATGTTAAATTGTTATAATATTCAACAATGTTACTGTTTTTACTGTATTTGTATACAAATCAATGCAGTCTTGGTGAACATAAGGCTTCTTTCAAAAACATTAAAAAATCTTTCAGACCCCAAAAAACAAACAAGTAAACTCATTTAAGCATCATTACATTATAATGTAATGCAATGGTAATCTAAATGTAAACATAGAGGAAATAAGCATGCAAAATGTCTCCAGGTTTGACATCGGTGGCGAGTTTGAATATGCAGAAATGCCAAGTGTGAGTGGCTGGGATGTTCTCTCAGCTCAGGCTCTGTGCTGCATTTGAACACACTGATACATGAAGCCACTCTGCTGCAGTGGAGATTGAATGTCAGTGAGAGACAGTATCAAATCCCCCTATCAGGCCTGTAGCGTTACATAAACAGCCAAAACACATGCAGAGTCCTCATAGTCCCAATGAAAACAGAGAACAAACACCAATAGCATTACCCAAAAACATCCTCCTTTTCCTTTGTAAGATTCCACATTTGTTTTTTTTATTTTAAAACAGATGGTTTGTTGGATTCTAATGACAACAACATACATTTTTCAAAAATTTAGATCAGTCCCTCCCTCCTATTAAATAACAATCTTGTGTTTTTCTTTTAGTGTTTGATCAACTAGATCTGGTCACATATGAGGAAGTAGTGAAGTTGCCAGCATTCAAGAGGAAAACATTAGTTTTACTAGGTGTGTATGTTGATCTTGGTTTTATTCCACATCTTACCTTTGTTAGTTGGCATGAAGCATTTCTCATTCATTTGTGGTTTGTTGTCCACTGGCAGGTGCTCACGGTGTTGGCCGAAGACACATCAAGAACACACTCATCACCAAACACCCAGACAGATTTGCTTATCCCATTCCACGTAAGAAACATTCCCAAATCACTGTCTCTAACAGTCCACGTGATTGGTCTCTGCTGAACTGATAACCGCCTACTCATTTCTGCCCCGACAGACACAACCAGACCTCCAAAGAAAGATGAAGAGAACGGCAAGAATTATTTCTTTGTATCCCATGACCAAATGATGCAGGACATCTCCAACAATGATTACCTGGAGTACGGCAGCCATGAGGATGCAATGTACGGCACACAGTTGGAGACAATACGCAAGATCCACGAGCAGGGACTCGTAGCCATACTGGACGTAGAGCCACAGGTGACCGTTTAACTGCCCTCTGCATTTATTCATGAGAGAAGACAGTTGAACATTAACCTTGTAGGTCGTTCCTGTTATGCAGCAATGGTATTGCAGACTTTCAGAATTATGCTCTGGTTAAGTTCAGGAATGTTATTATTTACATAAAGAAAATTATTAATATGAGACTTAATAGGATGGAAATAAAGACCTAAGGTCAGTTAGCCATTGCTTAGTGAGGAATTAGGAGTTATCTTACATAACAGTGTCAACTTGAAATTGGTTTAGATATTTACAATTATATTGAATATTATCAAACAAGATGGAATATTTTGGATCGATATAGACCATCTAATACCACAAAACTTTATGAAATCAAATCGGATTTACAGTATGTTTGTGTTGGCTTTATGATGTCATTTCCCTTTAGGATGATTTCTGTAGAGAATTTGCTGTTATTTATTGGGACATTACAAAAGACAAACGGAGAGTGGTATTAAGACCTAGAATATTTAGTCACTCAGATCCAAGTAGTGTAATTATTCAAAATTGTAATACTGTGCTAAAAGAAAACTGACAAATTTGATTGCATCTTAATTTTATGAGTTTAATATCATGTCAAATATATTAAGACACAAACCGTTAGTATAGAAAATAATCACATGAAATGAAATGAAGACGGACACAGTTTTTGTTTTGTCCAGCTGTATTTACTCAGTGCAACTTATAACATCCAAGTGAAAGATATAACACCAACATGTCAGCAACAAAATGTGATTGAGTAAAGAAAAGAATCACCCCCTTTAAAATACTGTATGATGGGGGCATAAAAATGAACTGCAATAACTCAGTCTTGTTGTGTTCAAATATTCTCAGGCACTGAAGGTTTTACGTACAGCTGAATTTGCTCCCTATGTGGTTTTCATTGCTGCACCAACTATCACTCCCGGCATGAATGAGGTGAGATCAGGACCCAAAACATGGAGTTCTCAATGTGCCATAGCAAAAGGGTGCCCCCACACTTTTGTGTGAGGATCTACTTTTCAAATGACAAATTCAGTGAAATCTACCAAAAGCTTGTTGGGATCCACGCATGTATCGTTATATTAAATTATTCTAATAATTAATATTTAAAATAACAATGTTCAATTTTAATATTGTTCAATTTTAACATTACATTTAAAACACCCACAGAACAATAGATTACGTTAGTCGGGGTCTTTACCTTATTCTGATGAGACTTGCACTGAATGGAAACAGACAATTTTGCATAATCTGGGCAGTAGCTGCTGGTAGCTAGTCTCAAACAAGCCTCCAAATTGTCATCAGTCATGGCAGACCGGTGTTTTGATTTTAAAATCTTCATGTGGGAAAAGGCTGATTCACAAAAATAAGTTGAGCCAAACAATGCAGTCAATGAGGTATGGATTATGGATTGTAAATGGATTTTATATAGCCTAGAAATACGCAAAGAGTGCTCCCTTTTTCATCACTAAAAAGCTGTCACTCAGTTCATCATGAATTCACAAAGTTCCATTATAATCATTGAATCTCTATACTGCACAATCAGTCTATTATTTACATCATGTATGCAGTCTGTATTTTATGAGAGGATTCGCAAGCTTCACTGAACAAAACTCTGGTATATAAATGCCTCTGATTGGCAATTGCGTTCGAGAAATCAACGTATATGACTGTGGTTGGCTACACTGCTGAACGCTGTAAAAACATGTTTTTCAATAGAAACCTTTTACGCTTTCAGAGCGCAAACACAAATACGTACTGGAGCGTTTGTCAGATCTGTTTTGCAAATATCCTATTATTACAGCTTCAGCTGAGGGTGCTCTCTTTTGAGCGTGCTTAGCACCCCTGTAGAACCGGGCCTGCATTTACCTAAAGCATGTTTAAATGATGTGCGATCTACAAGCACCGCCTTTGCGATTGACCTATTGGGCACGCACCCCTGCCATAGCATGTCACCTCACTGGCAGAATAACTCCACCTGACTTCTCTTCCTTCTTTCATTTAGCTAAATCTTTATTTAGCCGGTCTTTCTTTCTTTTTGCATGCACCTTTTTTGGCATGTTTTTTTAATTTCTTCGACCTTTCCTCACATCACGCTCAGCCTCCCAGATGGTGCAGGAAGCTGCCTGTGAGTATGCCAAGTCAACTAGATCCTAGTGCCTACAAAGCTCTACCCAAAAAAGTTTCACTGCATGTATGAACTTTATAACTTAGGTCAATTGGACAGATGGCTGTTTTTTGTAAAAAAAAAAATTTAAAAACCCTGATCCACATCTTAGTACTTACTACCGTTTTAAAGTTTAAGGTCAGTAAGATTTTTTTTTTTTTTTTAAAGAAATGAATACTTTTATTCAGCAAGGATGCATTAAATCGATAAAAAATGACAGTAAAGACACTTATAATTGTACAATGATTTCTGAAGGATCATGTAACACTGAAGACTGGAGTAATAGCTGCTGAAAATAGAAAAGTTATTCTAAATTGTAATAATATTTCACAATATTATTGCTTTTGTTTGTTTTTTCCACCAAATAAATGCAGCCTTGGTGAGCATAAGAGACTTTTTTCAACAACAACAAAAAATCTTACTGGCCTAAAATTTTTGAATGATCGTGTACTGTATATCTACACTAGTACCATCCTTCCCAACTCTCCCATCCTCTGTTTATTCCTGTAGGATCATAAATGAAATTTTCTTAAATGGGCATATTGTCAGAATTCATCCATTATCCTTTCAAAAGACCCTTTACTCTTTTTCTTTCATGCTGCAGGATGAGTCATTACAGAGGCTGCAGAAGGAGTCCGAGATCCTCCAGAAGACATATGCACACTATTTTGACCAAACCATCATCAATAATGAGATTGACGAGACTATTCGGCTCCTGGAGGAAGCCATAGACCTGGTTTGCACCACTGGCCAGTGGGTTCCAGTATCTTGGGTCTACTAAAACAGCAAACCCATCAACCTGTAACCTTACACCCTTCATAACCTCACACTGTGCAATGCATCTCTGCAAGAAAAAAAAAACCTCAGAACTTTCCCCATGATTCAAACAGAAGCCCACCAACAACATCGATGTACCTGCTGTGAGCCTAGCCTTGGCCCCTCACAGACTACCTAGACGTGGTGTTGTATTAATGGAAAAAATAATAAAAATAAAATAAATACTAAATATTGTCATGTCTATATCGCTAGGAGACTGATTTAAAGAGACAATATCCTACATGATGCATTTTCCTGCATTTTTTTTTTTTTTTCTGCCCATTTTTCTGTTATTACCAGAGCAAAAGTGCAGTATTCTTACAGCAGAATCCTCACAGCTTTCATCTGTCCATTAACTCACCATCATACATAATCCCCACATTATCCAAGCGGCAGAGCCCAGCTGCTTTAGCACAACCCACCGATTTGCCTTTTTTGGGTTTGTTTTTCACATTTCAGCATCTTCTGCGTGATGGATACTATCTCTCTAAAGATGTACATAAATGTTTTAGAGATTTGAATGAGATCTCATGCATGTGAACATTCACAAGCGTCCATGCTGTCAGTGTTAGCGGTGTTCAGACCGTCACCCACAGCAGAAAACATTCCATTCATCTGGACGAACACATTCAAACAGGTGGGGCCGGACGGTGACGAGGAGAAAAAAAAAAAGACCTATGCACATCCCTTGCATTTTGGCAAATTTGTAAACCGTTTATTTTTACCAGTCATGTAGTAAAATGTGTTGTAAATGGTCAAAATTTTTATTTGTTGTAAGATTAAGGGGTTCAGTATGAAAATGAATTCACAAAACTGTTCTGCCATTTCAGAAATGTAGTTTCTGTGGAGTTGTTTGAGGAAGAGATGCATCTGTGCAAAGCTAAAGACAACACTGTTCATCTGAATGGTTCTGTACATGACAAACTGTTTACTCAAACTGCCCTGTGTAAATGGCTCTGCCGATGACGGAGCAGCTCCTCGGTATGAGTGTGTTTTTTTAAATATATTTCTGCTCTGTGTTGCTCATCCACCTCTTTTGTTCTGCGTCTTTATGCGAGTTGGCAGAGACGAGGGGCCAATGGAAAACTTTTTGTTCCTTTTACCTTTTTTTTATTTTCAGATTTTTCTCAGCAGCTGTTGGTAGGTCACACCCTGCCCCCTTGTTACAGTGCCCAGTTATGTGTCTGAGTGCAAAGCAGAGTGTGTTTGCTGGACTAACGGTACTCTGTCATACATATTTCTGTATGCAATAGAAACCAAGAGTGATTGTGAAAAGTCAGTGTTATCGTAATATACAGTAACATTCAAGATTTTTTTTTTAAAGAAGTCTATGTTCATCAAGGCTGCATTTATTTAATCCAAAATACAGTAAAACGGTAATTTTGTGAAATATTATTACAATTTAAAATAACTGTTTTCTATTTTACTATATTTAAAAATGTAAATTATTCCTGTGAACTTTACTTCAGTTTTCAGTGTCACGTGATCCTTAGGATATCATTCGAATATGCTGATTTAGTGATCAAGAAACATTATTATTATTATCAATTATTATATTATCAATTTTGTTGAAACCAAGATACATTTTTCAGGATTCTTTGATGAATAGAAAGATCAAAAGAACATTATTTGAAATGTAAAATGTAATGAAATGTAAAATATTTCTATGACATTTTCATAAATGTCTTTGTCACTTTTAAACAATTTAATGCATCCTTGCTGAACGAACTAATAATAATTTCTTTAAAACAAAAAAACTGTAGTGTGTATTGCACAGGATTTATTTACGTTCTAATCCCAGAAGGCACAGCTAAAGGGCACTTGGCATCACCTTCCTCTAGCTGGATGGGCTATCATCTTGACTTGAGCTTTCTCCTGCTTATTCACAAACTGCTTTCCTCCTGAAGAGCGCTGCTTCTTATCACTGTTTCTGCCATAATGAAGAACAGATTAATGCTGGCTTCCAGTTGATCAAATATACACGAATGACACCTTTTCACCTGCTGAACCCCAATTGACATAGAGAGGGAGGAATATAAGCGCTTGTCTCAGTTCTGCTGTCATAGAAAGCCATACACAAATGTTTAGAAACTGAGGAGACTTGACTTATCAAAAACAAAGGAATATAAAACCAGAGCCAAATTTTGCATGGCTAAATTGTTTTCCCGAAAATAAGGCAGACATGGTGAACTTCTCATTTTATAAACAATATGAAAAATGTATTTCTGAAGTGTAGTTGGTCAGTTTTAGCTAAAAAAAAAAAAAGACTAGTCAACTGTAGTCTCACCACAAACATAAAATTACACTATCAATCTGGGGGATGTATATGTATATGGCTGGGCGATATGGGCAAAATTTTATATCTCTGTATTTTTTGGCCGATTTGCGATATACGGTATATATCTCTGTATTTTTGTTTTTAATCTGTATTTAATATATATATATATTTCACTTACTGCCCAATGTTGTCCAACAAAACAATACATATTAAAGGCTATGAAAACAAATAAAGTAGATTCTTGAATCGATTTTGCTTGACAATCCTCATAAGGCTGCGGTTCTCTCGGTTGGTTGTGCATCTTTTTCTTCCACACTTTTTCCTTCCACTCAACTTTCTGTTAACATGCTTGTATACAGCACTCTGTGAACAGCCAGCTTTTTGTCAATGAATGTTTGTGGCTTACCCTCTTTGTGAAGGGTGTCAATGATTGTCTTCTGGACAACTGTCAGATCAGCAGTCTTCCCCATGATTGTGTAGCCTAGTGAACCAAATTGAGAGACCATTTTGAAGGCTCAGGAAACTTTTGCAGGTGTTTTGAGTTGATTAGCTGATTGGCATGTCACCATATTCTAATTTGTTGAGATAGTCAATTGGTGGGTTTTTGTTAAATATGAGCCAAAATCATCACAATTAAAAGAACCAAAGACTTAAACTACTTCAGTCTGTGTGCATTGAATTTATTTAATACACGAGTTTCACAATTTGAGTTGAATTACTGAAATGAACTTTTCCACAACATTCTAATTTATTGAGATGCACCTGTATATACACACACATACATATACAGACAAGGCTGCATTATTAACTGCTGCAGTACCATGAGAGCATCTCAAACCTTTCACATTGCATAAAATACAGGAGCTAAACTTTATGAATACATTTTCTCAGACAAGTTTAACCTGACATTTAGATTTGATTTTAAGCACCATGTTCAGTGTGAAAGGCCATAGTACTACCAGACTTCCACTGTAATGTTTAACATTCATCAGTGATTCAACAGCACACTTTCAAAAATTTGCACCTGGGAGTCATTTTACTATTGATGCAATGATTTTTGTTTATTCAAAGTATCTCAATCACAAGTGAACAAAAATCAGTATTAAAGCACAATTACTAGGTCTCTTCTTCAAATATTTTATATTTAGTAGCTCAGAAGCTCATGTCAGAATATGACAACATCCTTCTGTGCACGTTGTGCTCTGTATAGTGAAGATATATGATTATAACAGTGAAACACCGTGATAAAGCCAATCCATTTGGTTACAATATGAAGCAGCTTATGTTACCGAGTGCACTTAAGCTTTACAGAATAGGAGGACTAATGCATTTTCCAGAACTGGAACCTTACCCTGTTCAATGATCCAAACAAAGAGGACAGCGTGTTATGCCATCTGGTGAAATGATAGCGAGAAGTTTTATCAGATAAATCTCCTACACAACAAATGTTACTAAGTTATGCAACAGAATATGTACAATGTATTCATACTATAGACGCGTTAAGATGTTTTAAATCAAATCTAGATAAAAAATAATGACAAAAACCTTCGTGCCACTAGTTGCAGTTCTCACAAAATGGCCCTCAGTTACACTTTAATCAATCCTTTGCACTGGCAAAACAAAAGTCCTTTAGTCTTATTTGCTTAAAACATGCTCCTTTCCCTTCAAGGCCAGTTTCCATTCATTTAAAGAGATGATCATCTCCAACTCCATTATATCCGCCAGAATTTCATATTCAACATGAGAAAAACCACCGCCCATGGCAAGATAGATCAAACATTTCATCACGGTCTTAAATCCAAACATTTCCCATGATGGAAAATTACTTCCACTCTTGGATGCACTTCAATCCATTCTGGTATTCACCAGACTGTCAAGAGGCATTAATGCAGTCAAGCTGGACTTGAAAAAGAATCACAAGAAGAGACACAGTCGGAAGAGCACCAAACAGTCCATGTCCAGAAGAAACCCGACTCTCAGCGAGGTCCTGCTGGGTGCCGTTCCTCAGACCATCCGTGACGTTGACCATCTCCTCCCTCAGTTCCTGCTGTAGAAGCTTGGAAATTAGGCTATTGAACTTGTTCTCCACGGTGGAATACTCAGGAGGAGATGTGGTCAGGTTGAGCTCTGGGGGATCCAGACAGGTGGCGTTCAGGTGGGCGTAGACAACTTCACTCAGGTCCAAGCCAGCCACTGAGGATGGAGATGCACATGGAACGTCCCTCACCAACTTATAACTCTCCATCCACTCCCTCAACCACTCCAGGTCGCAGGTGCACTCCCAGGGGTTTCGAAAGAGATACAGGTGGCCGATGAAATAGATGGGCTGGAAGACAGAGAAGGGCAGAGACGTCAGATTGTTGCTGTTGAGGTGCAGCGTGATGAGGCTCGTCAAGTTCTCAAAGGCGCCCTCCTCGATATAGGACAGCCGGTTTCGATCCAGGTACAGCACCTCCAGCTCCACCAGGTCACTGAACCATGTTTTGGACACATTGGTCAACACGTTCCCACCCAGATTCAGCATTTTTAAGTTGCTTAGGCCCTTGAAAGCCTGCTGGGGCAAGTCGACCAACAGATTATCGTTCAGGTAGAAGTTCTCCAGACGCACTAGATCTTTGAAGGCCTCATCATGTATCACATTTATGCGATTCTCCTGTAAGTTGAGGTACTTGAGGTTGGTTAGGCCCAACAAAGAGTTGTAGGCCACCGCTTCAATCTTGTTGCGCTCCAAGTAAACGTGTGTGAGGTTTTCCATCCCCCTAAGGGCCCCGGGAACACGTCGAAAGTTGTTTTGGAAACACAGCAGTTCCTTCAGGAAGATTTGCTCCAGGAAGATGCGGTCTGGCATGTTGAACAGGTTGCAGTCAGAGAGGTCCAGGCGCACCAAGCGTTTGATTGCTGTGAAGGAGCGAGTGTGCAGGTAGCGGATGTGCTCGTTGTGGGCCAACTTGAGCTTCAGCAAGTTGGGCAGCCCTTTAAACGCTCCCGGCGTGATGAAGGAGATATTGTTGTGGTTGAGTGAGAGTGTCTTGAGTGAAGGCAGGGTGCCAAAGGCCCGCTCGGACAGAAACTTGATGCTGTTCTTGTCCAGGTTGATGGAGGATGCCTCGCAGGGGAACTCTTTGGGCAGGTCCATCATGTTGACGTGGTCACACAGGACGCTGCAACTCTTCTCCTGAGAACACGTGCAACTGGGAGGGCAAGAGCGCGTGCAGGCCCACAGGGCCAGGGCATGAGGGGGGCGGAGGAGGAAGTACACTGGCGAAAAGGGAAAGAGATGGGTTAGAGTGTGCCATTTAACCACAATATGCAACTAGACAAATTGTCATCTTGTCAATATGTTCATTGATATTTAGTTTGAATATTTCCAAACAAAACCTTAGTCACACATTTCATGTAGGTCATTCTCCAAAAATGTTGACATTCCGTCTTTCACACAAACATTGTTTAATGTAACACCAATGACAGATTTAAATGAACCATATTAAGAAAATAATTAAATGTAAATAAGTATTTATGCTGCCTAGGAGGTACTTTTCAAATTTTTGTATTTTCAAAATACTATTTTTTAACATTGTCAAGGCTAATAACAAAAAGTTAAATCAATGGACAAGCATTCTTTTTAGATTATTTATATATAAATGGCATAGAAAGAGGTGTACCAAACCTACTTGACCAGTTAAAAAAAAAAACAAGTCAAACCATTTCATATTGAAAAAGTCAGGTTACAGAATGAAGCCTTTACATAGAATTTTTGACTATATGAAAAAATGGAAATGTCAATATTTTCATATTTTAAGAGTGAATTTTCATCTCACTGAACTGTAAACAGTCATGTTGATGAATCTGTATTGAATGCCCCACACCACAGGTTTATACTAGAACTACATGGTCTATATTGCAGAGAAATAATGATATTGATTTGACACAAAAATCCTTTAATGAACTTTCAGATAGAACTTCCAGGACTCTTAATTATACCAAAACAAAACGCTAGTCATGCAGCATAAGCAATCACTTTGCAAATGAGTCGTGCTCGTTCTCCCAGCAGTTATGGGAAGATTACAGAGCACAAGCAGACACTGGAGGAATAATTTAATGTGTGTGGCCTCCCTCTGTCCTGCATCTGCTCCACACACTGAAAATAGGGTGATTAAAGGGGTCATATGATGCTATTTTAAAGATCATTACTTTGTGTATTTGGTGTAACAGAATATGTTGACATGCTTTAATGTTCAGAAAACACATTATTTTTCAAATACTGTACATTTTTTGAAATAGCATCATATGACCCCTTTAAGAAAAGACAGATTAGAGATTACACAAACACACCAGGTCTTCTTTGTTCCCTTAAATTTCCATCAGTAGAGATACTGCATTTCAGGAACATACTGTAACCACGCTTTAATGTAATGTTCTCAAAAACACTGAGATCAGTTGAATTGAATAGATTGTTTTTAGCACAGTAGTTTAATTACACCTGCTCATATCATTGAAGAAATACAACACTGACAATAGCAAGGAACAGAAAACAGCAAAAAATCATAGACTTACCAGCAATAACGATGAAACGCATCACTGGTTCCTCTCAACTGTGGATTTTTAAGATAAATTAACTTAAGCATTTCCACTAAAACAAAACAACAATTAGGATATCTTGTTATTGAACATACAATTAACAAGAGAGGACAGAACATTTTATTCGATAAAATTAAATAAAAAAAATCCCAAAGTGTTAAATGATTACAAAATGTCAGCACTGGCCCCAAACTACTTACCTGTCAAGCATGTTCAGTAAAGGTTCTCCTGCACAGACAACTAATAAAAGTTCATCCATAAGTTTGCCCACCATGACTATGTCTGTACTGCTATGCTCCAAGAGAAAATATGAATGTTTGTATGTGCACACATCCACTATCATCAGCACTCCCCTTCAGAAAGCCATCACTTAATGGCAGAAAAATCCTGGGATTATAAGTGTTTAAAGCAGTACTCTGAAATCAAAGAGTAGAAATGACCCGCTGGGCCTCAATAGTTCATACAGATTACAGGCTGCAATCTCCTTATATAAACCGGTGGTCATGAGATACTGTACCATAATGTAAACGTTTCAGGAAACATCTGCAAGTATGTTAACACCTTTCATTGGAGACCCTTCTACCACCTGGATTTCATATTAGGAGACAATGGGGTCACATTGAAAAAATAACAGAATTTTTCATTTTTTTAAATAGGACTCATCTGGCTTCAGCAGTGTCATGTTTAAGATGAATTATTGGTAAACGTAAGGATTTATCAAAAATGTGTGTATATACAGCACAAAAATAAAATCACTGTCCAGTCCCAAAGTCTTATTTTGCTGTATATTATTACAATTTTCTTAAAGATATTAATAAAACGCCACATGTCAGATTCAGAATATTTAACCGTGAAACAACTGGTGTTTTGGGGCGTTTAATTTTATTTCATTTTAATGTGAAGTTTGACACCATGAGTTGAGCTACTGGCACAGTTCACCCTGAAGCATCTGACACAACTACCACCTGCCATTTTAGGAAGAATGCTTCATTTAATAATTTGAGTAATCTTACATTGTTTTATACAAATGGCAATTCATCAATATGTATATTTTTATACATATTTTCAGTCAGTCTAGTCCTTTACTACTAAATGATCTGGGGCGAGCAAAAAAAAAAAAACACGAGGTGATTAACACTTGAATCCCCAAGTACCAGCAAATGCAGCATCACTGTAAAGCCCACTGTAAGCAGAGGAAATAAGACAAGGGACACTAAGTAAAGAAAGAGTTTCTATTTTGTAAACAAACTGGCATCAACTAAACGTCAAACAACTCCACTGAGTTTAGATCACATGAGGAGCAGCAGTTACAAATGCTTGACCGAATTTCTGCTACATGAAACGCTTAAGAAATCATGCTTGATTGTAAGGAATTTGCATCAGAAACTTTTATTTTGGTAAAATCATACAATAAATGCACAGCTGAGTCATCTCATGCAGTGCAGAGCCTAGAAGCTACGACATAAAGCAAATACTAAATCTAAGGAGCTCTGGTGTCCTCTCAGGAAGCCAACTATTCTCTTATTTCCATCTGGATGAGGGCAGGGGATGTGATTTCAGTGTTTCCAATACACTTTAAGACTTATTGCTAGCGTGGATACTTGCAGCTTCTCCTGAGTGGACTAATACCAGAGTCGCTGTATATGTAAATACAATAGAGATCAACCACATGTTCAAGGTTGCCATGTGCCAGACATTGACAGAAACAAAACTTCAACAGAACAAATGCCAATCTGTAGGACAGAAAAAAGCACACATTTGGAGAATCTGGACACTTTTTGCACTGATACTTCAGTTTTGTTTTCTTCAACTTTTTTTTTTTTTTAAATGACTTTTGAATCCAAACCTTGGCATGTTCCCATCCCCCCGAGCCCCCCGTCCGTTAACAATTTTGAGAGCCAATTGGTAATTCCATAGCGACGTGTTGCCATTAGGCCGTTAACAGCTGTGGAAACTGACCAAGTCCATTACGTCTGAAACATTAAAAAGCTCACGCTACCCCGAAATACAGAAATTTTCCACGCATACAGGTGACATTCAACATTCAAGTGCCAGTGTTCAGGTATTGTCTTTTGGTCAAGTTACTTGAAACTTTCAAAGAATCACTTTGAGGCTTATAAAAATAAATATTTCTCAAAAAATGTTTAATAAATTACACAAAACTAGCAGCAAAAGTAGAATCTAGAAATCTGTGTGCAAACAGCTAAATTCCCCACTGCTGATCGCCCTGGTCCCAAATAAATCCTGGTAAATAGTGAGAACCCTTCCCTTTTTGTAAACAAGCTGCGTATCTCCGGTCTCCTGACACAATATTTGGAAGCTTGAGGACATGCACTCAAGACACGTATATATAAAACTCGAAATGTGCAATAAAAGAACTTTGTAAAACTTGATGGGCACAACGTACACGGGCCTAGACCTAACTAAAGTAGCACCATTCAACTTGAAGTTCTTAATACTGTCAGTGCATCTGCTTGAATTCATCATTTAAAAAAAAAAAACACAAAAAACTAAGAAAGTCAAGGCACAACTCACTTGAGAAGAAAATCTATTGCACTTGCGATAAATGCCTTATTTCTCCTCCACTCGAGCGCTTCTGTCTTTTTTCAAGAAAAGAAGCAGTAAACTGGCTCCTCGGCCAGTGGTTTAGTTCACATCTAACCTGATGAATTTCAGGAGCTGACAGCATTCGTATTCCTGGTGTCCGGCCTCGCGCAAAACAGCGGGACTCCGTACACAAGCTAAAATGGTGGGCTGTCTAACTGCACTCACGTCAGGCCCAACGCCGGTTTGGATCCGCCAGTGCCTCAAAATGAACTCTCACGCTGCCTCTACCTATGAAAAAGGGAGCCATGCCTGCTGCGCAGCTTGAAAAGAGAGGACGTTTGTATTGAAAGAAAGCCTGCAACAGTTCATTCGTCTTCTCTCCTTGACCAAAAAACAAAACACTAGCATGCGTATGTGACCAAAGCGGTCATGTTGCAAAGGCACGGCCGCTTTGGTTCTGTGGTCCGTTTGTAGCCATTTGAACTTCGCTTTCAGGATGGCAGGCATTTTTTGTTTTGCTGACATTTGTAAAGAAACATTTTATCAAAAAACCTTGGAGTTTTTCAATAAATGGCATCTGCTTCTCTAAAATGTTGTTTAGAGGAAGAAAAGTAGTAGTTAACAAAAAATGCTGCCCACTTAGAGTGGCTAGCATGTGGTTCTTGCTAGCTGCCGTAACACTGTCAAGTCAATTAAAACAAATGGAGTAAGAAGTTCCAGCATTTTGAATTTTCAAACACTGAGTGTTTCCAATATTTCGTCATGAATATCACAACTGGAATGGCCTTTTCAAGACAACCATATCCCTAAAGAGGTGTCTCTGCAGGATAGAGTGAGCAAAACAAAAAGTAAGTCAGACCGATTTGTCCCTTGTGACGCAGATGCTTCACAGAACGGTTCTAGCAAAGCGCCTCTGATGCGTTTTACTTTGTGGCTTGTATTGTTGGCTTCAAGATATTGGTGATAATTTGAAGTTCAAATGGAACAGCGACTCGCTGAGTCACATTATCCCAGTATTTGCCAAGGTTTGATTAAGTACAAGCTTTCAAATGCCTTTACAGCAAAAAAACAAAAACAAAAAAAACATTGCTCTTGGCCAAGTTCACTCAATGAAATTAACAAAACTAAATTCCTGTCTATATTAAAAAAGGCACAGTACATTCACATAGAAATGATCCTCTTTTTTTTTTTTTTAAACAAAGAAAAAGTCAGAAACCTAGGTGCTGTAATAGATCAAATACACAAGTGGGCATCCTTGTTATTCTGCTCCAGTTTTGCCACAGAGCAGCTCCCTTTAGAATGTGGGCAGAGAATCACAGCGTGTAATGTACCGAGTTCATAAAGCTACACAGAGGGTAGAGTCTGGCTATGATAACATGTGGTTTCCGTTCAGCTAGTTTGGCAAACGTACATTCAGTTGCCCCACCAGTCCACCTGGGCGTAGTTTCCTCCATAGTTTCCATAGTTGCCCCCATAGCTGTCACCACCGAAACTCCCAAAGCCACCTAAAATGGACAATAAATTCAGGACTGCTTTCAACAATTTCCACCGACTTTTACAATAAAATTAAACACTAATGAATACTGTAATAAATATTGTTTATTGTTAGTTTATTAATCAAGGTTATATGTTAACATTTATACACACATTCATACACACACACACACACATATATATACACATATCGTATATCAAATCATAAGATGTGGTTTGAAGTGAAACTAACCCTTATTGCCTCCAAAACCTCTGCTCCCTCCATGGCCACCAGTGTTGCGAGCACCACGGTTGGCGAAAACATTGCCGCCCCCAGCCATCTGCCGGTAATCCCTGGCCCCAAAGCCACCAGAGAACCTGCAGAAGAAAAGTAACATCATGAATCTGGAAAATGCACAAACCCATTGGGGAGATTTGAAGAGCTTGGATGCTTCCGTACCTCTTGGGGCGTCCGCGGTTGGTGCTCTTGTGCTGGTGCTCGTAGGCTAGGTTTTCAAGCCAGGAAGGCACCTCCTGTTTGGCCTCCACCAAGATGTCCAGCAGATCTTTTGTGATGTTGCTGTTCTTATCATTGTAGAAGGATGTGGCCAGTCCTGAAGATAAATCAATAATTCAAACAGATGTTCTGGCAAAAACGAGAAATTCAAGGTATTTCCGAAAACGATAGTAAAACTCACCAAGGTTTCCCACACGGCCTGTGCGACCGATGCGGTGGACGTACTCCTCAATGTCACTAGGCAAGTCAAAATTGATCACGTGTTTCACGTTGGAGATGTCAAGGCCACGTGCAGCCACCTATCAAGACAAAAGCACAACCAGTTAAGCAATCAGGAGGAAAACCACAGGCTTCCAGTGAACGCTCAGACTCTACTCACAGCGGTGGCAACCATGATAGGGCAGCGCCCAGAACGGAACTGGTGGAGCGCTTCCTCACGATCGCGCTGAGAGCGGTCGCCATGGATACTGGTGCAGGCATAGCCCTCACGATAGAGAAAGTCCTCAAGAGCATCAGCACCCTTCTTAGTCTCCACAAACACCAGTGTGAGAGAATCCTTGCCTACAAAGACGAAAAGCTAGTCACTCTGGATAAAAACATCTTGCAAATGCAGAAATACATCTGTGCTTTTGTAAGCTTAATTATATGCATTGAATGCAATATTAGCCACAGCTTGCTTCTTTACTGTAGTCAGGTTTTGACATGATTTCCATTAGCACATAAGGATGAAACTGTAGAGCACACTGCCATTAAAATGTCCCACGACATGACTTCATTCCTTCCCTTTAAGCTATTTAACAGTAGCCTTCTGCTACAGTCTTTGCTTAGATAATGTTGGCATGGTAACACTGACCGATGAGACTTATCTAAAAGCACTCCGTGCTGTGTTGCTATGGATAAACATGAGAGCTTCACCAAGAAGTCAGTCACTGTTTCTACATGTTTACTAGCACAACAGCAATATCTCTTTAGTATCACATTTAAAAATAACTTTAAAAACACTCAGATTTAAGATATTTTTGTTAAAGTATTTTTATTTATATTTGCAAAGAAAAGGAGTTATTCAAAAATAAATGGTAATAATTCCACATCTTCTGACTCTTCCCATACCACTATTTGCAGTATTATTTTTAAAAACTAGTGCTACAACAATAAAATCTATACACCCACATATTCCATCACACTGAACTTGACCAAGTATTTTATTCCTGTAACAAGCCATCAAGGATCCCATGACATCGAGAAACAGTAGACGAGGAAAGACGTTTTACCTGTTGCATTGAGCAGGTCAAGGAGGAAGGAGCGCTTGTCATTCTCTTCCACCCAAACCACCTTCTGAGTGATGTTCTCTGAGGTGGAGCCCACTCGGCCCACAGCCAGGAAGATATACTCCTCCAGAAAGTCACGGGCCAGAATCTTAAAAAGTATGGAAGCAACGAGTTCCTTATTAAAATCAAAAATTGTATTTAAAGTTCATTATGAGACTCACTGGTAAGCCTCATATACGCTTACCTGGATCTCTTTTGGGAAGGTGGCGCTGAACATCATGGTCTGCCGAGCACCTTTTGGAGGCATGGTGTCCTGCTCCACGATACGTCTGATCTGGGGTTCAAAACCCATATCGAGCATTCTGTCAGCCTCATCCAACACCAGATATCTACAAAGAACGTATAAAGTCATTTTTCTGAACCACGATGTATTTGAGGTCAAAGAAAACTTAATCATTCTAGCTTAGAATCATACTCGCTTCACTTACTTGCAGTAGTCTAGGCCAATCTTGCCCCGCTCCATCATGTCTACCAGACGACCTGGTGTGGCCACTAGGAGGTGACAGCCTCTTTCCAGTTCACGGATCTGCTGGCCTATATCTGCACCTCCATACACCACACACGGGCGCACTCTGGAGCGGTAAGAGAACTGCAGAAGATGACAACAAAATTAGTTAAGATGAGCTTTAAATTGGACCAACTTTGCTAACCTGTAACTGGTTTACGAGAAAGATATACCTTTCTGGCCTCGTCATAAATCTGAAGAGCAAGTTCTCTGGTTGGAGCCAGTACCAGAGAGATGGGAAATTGCTTACGGCGGACGTACTTCCCATTCTCCTGCTTGAGAAAGAAAACAAAATACTTTTCATGACAGAAGCAGAAATTCTTTCCCTCACAGGACTCAATGCACAACTTTAGGCCAATAAAGAGATGTATAGTAACCTGGGTGCTGGCTTTGGTGGCCTGCAGTGCCTCTCCAGGTCCATCAGTGTAGATCTGACTAAGCACAGGAAGTAAGAAGGCTGCAGTCTTCCCCGAGCCTGAGAGAATGGAGCATACACACATGATGAAGCACACTCTCAAATCACTCTATACTGCTCAAACAGCTGCACACTGCAGTTTCATCCACATGGGACAGCCAAAGCCAGAGTTTGCACATTCAACCTGGTCAACATTGCGGTTTATATGGACCATGCCCTGCCTACTGAGATAGGAAGTGGTCATCTAACTCACATGTAAAGGGGTCACAATCCTAGATAGAAACTGTTCTAAGCCAGGTAAAGGTTCTAGAAGATTTGCAAGTTGACAGATGTGAGTGATTCAAATCAAAGCAATACAAATGTCTACAAAAAACATCAGTTTATCATTCTTACTATTTAAGAATGATACCATTTATTTTCCTAATAAAGTCACTGTTGAGTAACGGCATTTGACTTTTTTTTTTACATTTTGGACTCTGTGTTCAAGGATCTATCATTGAACTCTTGAAAAACATTAAATTATTCAATGGCATGGCACTTGAGCTCACACAACTACTCATTTTACTCAAGTCAACCAAAAGAAAAAGCATTCACTTAATCAGCGGGTCGATGTTTATGTAAATGACCCACAACACATAATGCTGCTTCAGCGGTCTTTGCAGTTTCAGGTAAGTCCAGCTAAAGCTATAAAAGTGAATAAGTGTAGGACTAAATCTGGTAAAATGTTATACATTGCTCTTTGTATTGTAGTAAAATACATTCATGAAAAACAAGTAAATATATTTATATATAAATACTATATACTATAAACTTAAAATACATAATGAGACAGAACATATGATAGATAGGAGTCATATCTATCATATGTTGCTGCCTCCATTACTGTGCTATACATAAATTTATTAATAGCCTTTCTTGTTCCGTCCTATCATGAGCAAAAGTATTATAATATAGTATGAAAGGCTCAATCCAGAGCGGCACAAAGCGCTTATGCGTATGCCGTGCGCAGAATGATGCGCTTGAAGCAACACGGAGTCACAGTGCGCAGCGCTCCACGTAGAAAAGTTCAAAGCAGAAAGAGAAGAGATATTGATGCGTAGTGTATTAAATCTGTTCTGTAGTTTATTGAGCCTTTTCTTTTAACCGTTTTAAACTTCATTTACTCGGAGAGAGTTTCATCGTCTTGACTGTCGTAACCGAACGTGACACGCAGCTTGAATGCTGTCCGCTCTGTGTGTGTGTGTGTGTGTGTGTGTGCGCATGGGGAGACGCTGCCTGCACCCCGCCTCCGCCACAGAGAGCAGACGAGATAACAGAGGCAGCGCGATCTAATAAAATGTTGGTGACATTCATTTTTATGTAAAAAAAAATATATAAATCATTATTTTTAATTATTAAAAAATTCAGTCGCAATATATCGCGGCACCAAAAATTATCGCACTCATTTCCAGTTGAACATTATAGTTCAACTGGGATGCAATTTTAGACCATTTTTCTCCCACCTGTTTGAGCACAGGCCATCAGGTCCCTCTTGGCCTTGATGATGGGGATTGCATACTTTTGAACAGGAGTAGGCCGTGTGTAGCGGATCAAGGTGATGTTGCCCATAATGATCTCGCCCATGTCCACATCATGGAACTAAAAAAAAATAAATAAATCATCCACCTGCTGTAGCAGCCCTCCACTTTATTTGTTTTGGCACTTGATTCAACAAGGCACTATGATTATTAGGCTTACACTCTCAATATGCCCTGGACTGTTTGTTCCAGTGGCCTCCACAGGAATGTCATCATACTTCTCAAAGTTAATCCCAGTGTTGCTCGCAGAGAACAGCTCCCTGTCGTTTGGAGGGGGAGACAGAGGAGAAAACAATAGCTTCACCACAGAGACAGATGGACTCAGGAGACAGGACACAGTGCGATTAGCAGTGGGCCACTTACTGTTCCAGACGCTCGTTGGGGGGCAGTGGCTTTGACCAGTCCTCTTCATCTCTGGATTCTTCAACCCAACGACTGTTTCCTCCTGTTCCTCCTCCAAAGCCTCCACGTTCATACCTGTTAAGAAACATTTTTGTTTTATAAAAACACTGTAGCACAACACCATGAACACTTAATTTTTACATGGTCTATTACTTCTGAGCACACTGCATTGACAGGCTTAGTTAATCACCCTATTGTTTAGAAAAGTAATAGGTATTTAATAGTAGTGCATATCACCTCAACAAACGACACAATCTGAGGCATCATTTACATTCATAAAATGTGTGGCAATTTGTGCACCAAAAGACAGGGGTAGCAGATAAAACAGACACAATATACCAGCAGAACTTTTGTCAAACAGCAGAGGAATTTGGATGATTACCTTAATCGTGGTTACGCTCATGTGACACTGCAGTGCCATGCCATGACCAAAGTTTATCATTTGCATCCATTTTTAAGCAATTTCAAGTGATTTAAAACTGTTTGTGCACAGTGTCAAAAGAAAGTCTGCACTTGCATGCTAAGCAGATGGTTTCTGTGCACATAAAGCTGCCGGTCACACACACTATCAGAGCACAAAAAAATGTCAAAATGCCCATCTTGACGTGTAGCCTCAAACACAGTCCTTTATGTCTTAAGTGAACGTAAACAGTTGGGAGGTTGAGAACTTTTTACTTACAATACATAGGCTAGTATTAGATTTTGCTGTATTATTAAAACAAGTGTTGAGAATTGGTGAAATTTCAATGGCATCTAAAACAACTTTGTTACAATACTGCACTCTTCCTCACCTTCCTCTTGAGCAAGCTCCTCTATCATTGAAGAACGCAGACTTCCCTCTGTCAGAACGCCCACCAAAGCTAGTGTAGGCATCTCTGTTCACCACAGAGTTCCAGCCACCATCTTTGTTCTCATAACTGACATAACCTGCAATTTCATTATGTTAGAGGATTAAAACATGTACATCTTGCAAAACAATCACTCTATCATTTTAAAACTCTCACCTGCATTATGCATTGGCTGGTTGAAGGGACCACCGCTCCTGCTTCCACGAAAGCCACCACGTCCACCTCTGTCATTACGAGGAGGTCCACGGCCAAAGTTTGCAGTCCCATTCACACGACCATCATGGTACCCATTGACAAAACCATTGCTACGACTGCCGTCCCATCCTGGAGAATCTTTCAAAAAGGGACAGACAGGTAGAGAATGTGAGGATACTGAGTGAATGGCTCTAATTTATAACTTAGCTCAAAGCCAAGACTGGTATCAGTGATGGTTGAGTGAGTGGCAGATGTGAAAAAGCCAGTAAGCAATTTGCTCCTACGGCAACAAATAGAACAATTCAAGTAAGTTGAGTGAACCAGACAAACAGGTTCATGGCACTGCTTTAAAAAAAAAAAAAAAAAAAAACGCAGATCAAGAACACAGAAAGAACAATGGGCATTCGTTGGGCAAAACTGGCACTCCTAGAGCTTACAAAACCATATGAAACAAAAACAACCTGTTCGGTCATCCCAGTGACTCACCCAACTATTCCTTTCTGAGAAAAATCCAGTTTAAGGAACAAAGAGCACACACACTCCAAAAATTATAGAGCAATGTACTTTATCAATTGAGGTTGTGATCACACACACACACACACAAAAAAAAATCTTACAAGCACTGGAGCCTATACAGAGGAATCACCACATAAATGCGTGATCATTTTCTGTCCGAAAACAGCCAAAAGCAGGCCAAACCATGCCACGGTTTGATGCTCAAATTTACCACAGCGATCAGCCCAGCTGATAACACTGGCTACATCCTCGCTTCCGTCAGTGGCTACGCTGCAGTCAGTACGCACAGTAGAGGCTGCAAGTGACACACACAGAGAAATTAGCCAGGACTGCACTCATGCATATGCATACCCACGCTTCATTACTCCAGCATACAAAAACAGGCCAAAAACACAAATAACTTGCATATCAGACTTCCTCAGATGTGGTTAAACCACACAACCAAACATCAGCTTTCCAAACTTAATTGAAAAGAGCACAATCACTGCTGACCTACTTGCTAATCAGAAAGTCAAGGCATACTGTCAAAAATACCATTTGGCAAAAGAACTCAAAGTAAACAGCAAACAATATTCACCTACATAGTCTTGCAACAAACGTGAACTTGAGGGAAAAAAAAGCATCAGATTTGGACACTGTGTCTCTTGGGAAGTATGAAACCAAACAATTGACGTGGCAGCAGTGAAACGTTAAAGCTCAGATCAGTCGATCTTGGGCTAATTGGAGTGAACAAATTATGTTGTGGTGTAGTTAGAGATGTTAACATGTGCATCACTTAGTATTTAAAAAGAACACCCACACGATTAAGCATGCTATTGACGTGTAGCATTAGAACATGTCAGGAGCAACGTCCACAAACTTCAGGGTCTAGTTAAAATGCAGTGACGTCACAGAGGGCAGACAGCAGAACAGAGGGATGATGCAGAAATCACATGCATAAAGATATACCACATCGGTCTGGCCAGCCACTAGTGCAGGTGTGATAAAACGAGAGCTCCTGGGATGGATATTTCTGGAAACCTAAGCAGAGGCATAGGGCACTTAAAAGACAACCCTTCCTTCCAAACGGAGTAGTGTAAGAGCAAAGCAGGTCGTTTTGAATAGTTACCGGTCCTAAAGTCATTCCATCCAGTTGGATAGTTATGCCTGTGTCTTTGGTTTCCCTCAGGGTGCCAACTCTGAGGATACTGTTTGGGAGAAACTTGACGGACAGTTTCACATTGTCAGAAGATGGCAAAATACTTAAAAGCATTCAAAGGAGTGTGTGCGCGCACGCTATTGCATACAAGCCTCTTTCCTATTTGTTCACATTTAGAGAGTCAATTAGAAAAGAGAAGAAAGGAGAGAAATGCAAGCAACCACAGCTGCCGGATAATCACAGGGAGCAGTCAGACAGAGCCACTAAAGCTTTGTGGACTCAGAAATGTCTCCTTCAGTTTCATAAAGTGTGAGGTTCACTCAACACTCTGAGAACTGACTTTAAATGTCTGGCCCCAAAGTACTGGCTCTGAAGGCATGGAATTAAATTTTCATGCATCTTGGAAGCAAAGCACCTTCAGAAGAACCTGACCAAGACTTACAGCTCTGTACTGGTGCCACTGAATAACCGCTCTGTCTGCCAGAGGAATAAGCATTTCCTGCTGTGAAAAAACATGAAGTCAAAGTGCAGAAAAAAACTCAACAATTGATCATAAAGCATTGATTTTAAGATAGATCTAGAGATCATTCATAAGTGATGAAATGGAGTGGCTCATGTCAATAGAAATGGGAAATGATTTATTGAAATAAAAAAGACTCAAAGAACTTTTGCTTTTTTTTTTTTGAATAGTCGCAATAGTGCAGGTTTTGTAGTGATACTAACAAGCACTGAAACACAGTGAAATGTTTTTGTCTGTCAAGTATTTTCACATGACAGTTATTTTGAATTGTACACATTCAAGAAAATCTCTAAAGATATCCAATAAAATGTACAGCAACTCAAAAGGCTAAAACTCAATGCAAATTGTAAATATTTGCCAAATTTGCATGCATCTGCAAATTTCTTATCTTATGAAACAATCCACCGTTTGTAAAGTAAACCAGCATCATAACATACCATTTTTTGATGCGTCTTTGTTTCTCAAGTGAGGAGGAATGTAACGCCCTAAAAGAAAATAAACATTCAGGGTTTTTTTTTTTTTTTTTTTAACTTGCATTGCATGCTATTACACTGTTGTCAGTCAAGTTGTCATTTAAAATCCGATCATCATTGGTAATGTTACTGTTTCACAGATTATGCAAACAAAAAGTCATTTTATTTGTTGTTTGTTGATTTTTAAATATAAAACTTGGTTAAGTGATTTATGTGTCGGTACTTTTTTAACATCTCCAGCACATTTTAACAATACCGTGATAATACTGATAACCGTGATCATTTTGGTCACTATAATCGTGAAAATAAATTTTCATACCGTTACATCCCTACTCCACATCTTTTTTTCCATGCAAGGAAAGTAAAACATCTGCCTAAGAGCTCTTGTGTGCCATTGAAAAAAGTGGAACAAATTCAGAACAACATAGGATTGCGTAAATGACAGTTGAGTCCACTGACAAATCTTAACAAAATCCTAAACTTCATATGTACCAAATTTGATAATTGTATCTATTCTAGAAGTTTTAAATGCTTTGTCACGAACATCATCTTTCAGAGGGCTAAAGTATAATTAAACAGCTCTGGTCACGTGACTGTTTACATCAGCTATGTAAAAAAGTGTCACATGAAATTAAGACAAGTCTGTACGTTCATTTATACTTGAAAACTGTATAAAATACATCAACTCTTTTAGAACCTTTAAACTAACATTTGGTCACAAATGTAGCCGCTGACATTAAATTGTTTAATCAAATTTCAACAGCGCCTGCCACAAATGTTTGGCAAGCCTTCATGGCCCTAGTCAAGCCTAAAGCCTATGATCATTATACCAAGAGACACTTCGACATGGTCATATAGTGAATCATCTAGAAATTGCTTAATAAATAAAACAAATATAAACCATCATCAGTCTGTTACATGTAAAAATTATTCAATCGTATCCATTTTAAAGGTTGCATTGCACAACAGGCCGCAGACTCAAATGTCCGAGAGATTTCGACGTCATGCGTTTTTAAACTGTATTTCTAACAAGACGAACTATTTTCAAGCTTTTACATAACTGATAGGAACTAGATTTACTGTTAAGATGACGGAAAAAAGTTCAATGCTGATGTTGATTCTGGTAAGCCGGCTGCGAAATGCGGAAAATAAACTACAGAGATAACGTTAAACAGGGAAAGGCGTCAGCTATGTATCAAACAACACTTTAAACTCTAAATGTGGACATGAGAAAATGACTGGCTATATATCTCCTGAATGTTATATCTTCAATGAAGAGAAAGATTACAACACGAGGAACTGCGGCGGTGTTTCAACACCTACTGAGGTGCCTTCCTTGACAGCATTTTTGGGTCAACGCAATGCTAGGAATGCTGTCTACAAAGGCAGCTCACTAGGTTTTAGAAAGTAGCCTGCGTGTCAAAGCCAACCGATCAGAGCGATTACAGAGCTTGCACATTTAAACGCATATTCATAGCCTACCTGCTGATCTAGACAGTGTGAACCGTCGACGACCACATGACTCATAACTAAAGAGAATAAGTGAGGATTACTCCTTTATTTCTGAGAAGCTGTTTCTTTGTTGTCTGAAGGATTTCAGCCAAGTCTCCTTTTATAACGACGTCACTTGCTCTTTTTGTAGTCCTGTCCTTCTCCAAGTGCTTTTTGTGCCAAGACCACCGTAAGGAAAAAAAACAATTAAACGTTTAAGTGTAAATTATCCTCCCTCAGGCCTTATACTGGCAAAAAATATTCGAAATGTGAAGTTTCTTTCACGATGTCTGTGTATTCTGGCCGCTGTGCTGATAGTAGCCCAGTGTGTGCTGTGCTTGTTGGCTCCAGGCTAAATGCCATTGGATCAGCAAACGGAGGAAAGACGTCACGGCGACCGGAATATCGCGAGATGTAGCCGGCATTTAGTGTCAAAAATACGTTTTGTTTTGTTTTGTTTGTTTGTTTGTTTTTCAATACAAATTCTAAAGCTATTCAAATTTATGAAACTGCCATAATATTATATATTATATATATTATATAATATTACTTTTTTTTATCCTAGCATTTTTTATATGTTTATGTTCATTTTATGTTTTGTTGTTGTTGTTATTGTTTTACATTCTTTAAATGTACAATATTGCCTTATATTTGCCTTGTACTTTTTGCCTTGTACTTGTATGTGATGGAACTAAATTAAAAAAACTGATTTTTTAAAAGTTTTTTTTAAAGTTCTGAGCTTTGATAATCTTCCACTTTGTACACTTTGTTCTGAAGAATAAATAAATCCTTTTATGGACGTTTCTTCTACTTCTGGCTGACACTTTTATGTCCCAGTTGATTTTTATTAACTTATTTGTCATTTGTTTATCGGTAATTTCTGCTACTTTTCAAATGCATTCTAGATATGGATCAATGCAGATATAACTAGTGAACAGGTCATTTTCAAATTATGTAAAATGGTAAAAACACTATATTTAGGACACATAAAATACCATGAAATTAATCAAGTCTACAAAATTTGAGTCATACATAAATAAATAAATAAATAAATAAATAAATAAATGTAATTTCTACCATAGAATGCTAATAAACACAATTAAATGGGAAATGTGATGGAAATGACACTGATTGAAATGTTCATGACTTGAATGACAAGAATTTTGCGATGCACGTATATAGGACAAATTAATTCTACACTAATGAGAGTGCGAGAGCCTGTTGTAGATTAAAGCAATAAGCCCCAAGAAGCCCTGGTTTACAGTGAATTTTTATAACAGCTAAGGGGCGTTGGTTGTTAGGCAAGACGCAAGCGGAGTGCCTAAAACCCCATTAGCTGTTATAAATTCACTGTAAACCACGGCTTCACAGGGCTTATTGCTTTTATAAAATGGTTATTCCATATACAAATTATGTAAAATGGTAAAAACACTATATTTAGGACACATAAAATACTATGAAATTAATCAAGTCTACAAAATTTGAGTCATACATAAATAAATAAATAAATAAATAAATAAATGTAATTTCTACCATAGAATGCTAATAAACACAATTAAATGGGAAATGTGATGGAAATGACACTGATTGAAATGTTCATGACTTGAATGACAAGAATTTTGCGATGCACGTATATAGGACAAATTAAGCCTACACTAATGAGAGTGCGAGAGCCTGTTGTAGATTAAAGCAATAAGCCCCAAGAAGCCCTGGTTTACAGTGAATTTTTATAACAGCTAAGGGGCGTTGGTTGTTAGGCAAGACGCAAGCGGAGTGCCTAAAACCCCATTAGCTGTTATAAATTCACTGTAAACCACGGCTTCACAGGGCTTATTGCTTTTATAAAATGGTTATTCCATATACGTAGTAAGGTTTCACAAAATAAAACAGAGCAAATAAAGTGTAATGATATTAATAAAAACAGTATTCTTCCACCAAACAATGTAGTTCCTCAGAATCAGTTGTGGTTGCAACAAAGTGGTTGCCAAGCAACAGACAAACGTAAACAAAGGTGTATGTTTGTAGAGTAATTTACAACAGCTTCGAACGTGGCTCAGCCAATCAGAATCAAGGGTCGGAACTATCCGTTTTATAAAGCAGACTACATAAAGACACACAAAATAGCACAATATACAAGAGCATAGTTTTAGGCAATAGACAACGATTTAGCCATTTTTGTTCCAATTTTAGTCCCATGCATATCTACACAGAATATATCTATCCTTTTATGGGTGTTTCTGCAACTTCTGTCACTTTTAAGTCCCCGCTGATTTTTTTATTATGACCTTATTACGCATTAATTTCTGCTACATTTCAAATGCATTCTGTATATCGATAAAGGTAAATATAATTCGCAAACACATCAGTGAACAGGTTTTTAATCAAAATGTTGTTGTTTTTTTCAAATTATGTAAAATGTGTAGAACACTACTTGTGTGTTTTTAGGATACATAAAACGCTATGAAATTAATCAAAGTAAGTGACTCTAAAATTTCAACCACGAAACACTGTATTAAATTAAAGATGCGATGAAAATAACACTGATTGAATTGATAGGCCTAAGGATTCTGTGACTGTTGCACATTCACCGTTGGAAATTGTTAGTGGACAAATTAAACAAACCAGTGAGAGTGTGAGAGCCTTCTATAGATAAAAGACTGCATGTTTAATAAAACAGAAAATAACAGCAAATATTAAACAACAAACAATTGTATCCATTTTGTCCAATGCAGCACACAGGTGATTGACCCGATGCTGCCTCCTCGTGGTTTCTTTTTGTTCTACCTTAAAATGTATACTATATAAAACATATGATTGTTATTATTATAACTACGAAACATACACCACGAAAACGGTAATACTATATTAAATAACATATTGGGAGCAACAGGGAGCATCCCTGTGTCACCAGCGTAAGATAAAACGCTCGTTGCTTTAATTTCAAACGGTTCCCAGGTCAGCCTCTAGGGGGCGCACCGCTGACTGAACATAAATCCGGGTACCTGGGCCCCCACTTCCCCCGCCCATTTCTCCGGAAGAAAATCCTCATCGTTCCCTTTTACTTCCTCTTTCTGTCAACGGAGTTTAGGTATGAGAAACAATCTTCTGTCTCTCTGCTCAATCCGATTACAATCACTGTTTAAATAGGCCATCCATGTTCACAACAAGCCGTATAATATCAGCATATCACTTGACATATCTTTGCCCTTTCGGGTCGCAGTGTTGAAACTGAATTGTGATATTTATAATTGAAGCGATGTGTCCGTGGTCATGTTGTGGCCTAGAGCGCCGGTGAGACTATAGAGACTCGGCGGAGTTTCTTTCAATTAAACGACCTTAATAAAGTGTAACCCAACGAATTATTATGCATTGGTTTTAAGCGTGCGTGTCGTTAGTGTGGGATACTGTTAACTACTGGTTATTTATGATGTTAAGCAGACTGACGGATGAATGTATGCATTTTCATTGCAACCTTTTCTTTAACATATGAATGGTGACCATATGAGATGTAATGCAGAATGAAATAACGATTCTATGTAAATATTAATTGATTGTTCCTACAGGCCACAATGGGACGTGTGATCAGGGGACAGAGAAAAGGTGCGGGCTCCGTCTTCAAAGCCCATGTCAAGCACAGAAAAGGTGCTGCTAAACTCCGTCATATTGACTTTGCTGAACGCCATGGCTACATCAAGGGGATTGTGAAGGTAAAACTGGGGATTAAATGACATCTTGGAACGGTCAGTTGTCATCTAACGTTGGAAATAACAAAAAACCTGCTTTTTCCTCTAGGACATCATTCACGACCCTGGCCGTGGAGCTCCCTTGGCTAAGGTGATGTTTCGTGACCCATACCGCTTCAAGAAGAGGACAGAACTATTCATTGCAGCTGAAGGCATCCACACTGGCCAGTTCATCTACTGTGGCAAGAAAGGTAATGCATTTCAAGTTGAGAATTGGTCAAACAAACATCCAGTCTTATGTGCACGTGCTGATGAAAGTGATTGGACTGTTGTAGCCCAGCTGAACATTGGCAATGTGCTCCCCGTTGGCACCATGCCTGAGGGTACCATTGTCTGCTGTTTGGAGGAGAAGCCCGGAGATAGAGGCAAACTCGCTCGTGCATCCGGAAACTACGCCACAGTCATCTCCCATAACCCTGAGACCAAGAAATCCAGAGTCAAGCTTCCATCTGGATCCAAAAAGGTCATCTCTTCTGCAAACAGAGCTGTCGTTGGTAAGCAAACATGGTTTTAGTTAATATCAAGAATTATCGTCCCTGTTTTGATTTCAGCAAATCAGTTCGAGCAAACGCACACAACCTGATTAATATTCATGAATCCAGTAGCTCATTAATCCTTAGTGCGTTTTTATATTGTTCTTATTAGTAGAATTCGTATAATAATAATATCTTATCAGTATTATTGTTCGTTTTTTTTTTTACAGGAACACTGAATGACCAAAAAAAGCACCAGCACCAGTACTAAGTTCATGGTTACCAAGTTAATTCTAATTACTAAACTTCTATTATTAAATAATACTTGATTATCATATTATAATGCTTGACTGACTGATATTAAGAGTGTTCTTTCAGATATTTAAAAAGCTGTACCATTTCACAAACATTATATATGTTTGTAAAATGGCATAACTTATATATATATATATATGTGTATGTATAGTGGGCTATAGTATAGTATTTCAGTCTGGCGAGTAAACAAAAAAAATTTAATAGCCAATGGCGATTCAATTACCAAGGTGTCCGTAGAGGGTTGTTGGGCGTTTGTTTTTCCTTATCTTTCATAAAAGAACATTTTTCTTTGTGGTGCTTGCCACTGAATCTGTCCATTGAAATATGTTGCGTGACCATGGGAATTTATAGTTTGAGTATATAATTTGAATGTATTTTATAGCACAGGGTTTCTCAAACTCAAATGGGTTTGTAACTTGAAGAGCTAATCACAAAAATGTTCAATTGAATTTTTAAAATTATGAAAAAAAATCAGAACAAAGTGAAAAAATTACAAAAAAGATGTTACATTTTTTAAATATGCACTTTAAATCAAAGAGGCTTGACTGACAATGTTTGGGAGTCTGTGCTATAGCAAATGCTTAAGGGGTAGTTGTGTATTCAATTTTGAAGTCTTTAATGTAAACTGAAGTCTGTTGTCGCTTATTAAAGGTGTTGTTGCTGGTGGTGGTCGTATTGACAAACCCATCCTGAAGGCAGGACGTGCGTACCACAAGTACAAGGCCAAGAGGAACTGCTGGCCTCGTGTGCGTGGTGTGGCTATGAACGTAAGCAAACTTCATTTTTATTTCTTCGTGATTACAGGTCATTTCCAATTCTGAATAGTTGCCTAAATGCTGGTTTTAAATCTGACCTGTGCCGTTTGCTTCTCCAGCCTGTTGAGCATCCCTTTGGTGGTGGTAACCATCAGCATATTGGCAAGCCCTCAACAATCAGGAGGGACGCGCCCGCTGGGCGCAAGGTTGGTCTCATTGCTGCCCGTCGCACTGGCAGACTGCGTGGAACAAAGACCGTCCAGGACAAGGAAAACTAATGTGTATCTTCATAATAAAATGTCCAAACAAAGTCATTTGCCTCTTGACGTCTTTATCAGTTATTACCGTTTCTATACTAACACCATCCAGAATGCATGTTAGAATGGCATATAGGATTGCAATTTTACCCTTGTTACATGTTAAACCCTTGTTATAAGTGAACCTTTTTTTTCTTGTTAAAGTGGAAGTGATAAGTTTATATAATTTCAATTTCTACAGTTCCAACATGGTAAATTAGTATGGGGCTGTGGTTTTTAGATTAGCTCCAGGGTTACCTCATGAATAAAGACTTCCTACTGTCAGGAAAGACCTAAAAATATTGTAACTTTATAGTTGTATACAGACCTGAAGGGTCATTTAAAATATGTAGTGAATATTATAAATATCAAATTATTGTAGTCATATTCAGATCAACTAGAAACACATTTTTAAAAAAACTATTCTAAATCTTTTAAAATCATTCTCGCCTGTAATCATGAGTGACAAAAATATATTGTAATATTAATAAAATCAAGGGTATGGAAAATTTCAGAATCACCCACTGGTCTTGTAGATGACATGAGACATAAATTTAAGACCGTATATAGCTAATAATGACAAGAACTTCAATTGTATTTATAAATAAAAGTTGTAACTACTTTCTATGAGTCATATCCATGTCTGGGCACCAAGACAAATTTCCAGTGCCATTTCTTCAACCAGAATCACTTCACTGCCTGCTGAAAAAGAAAAAAAAAAAGTTCTCACCTTGCATATTTTTGAGATTGGCCTTATGGGTGTCATTTAAGCTGGTTAAGAATGGCAGGTGAACTATGCAACCTATCCAACAGGAAGAACAATTAAGTGTTCTCAGGAATCTGTTGAAGTATTTGCCTTGCCTTGAACTTAAATGTGATTAGATATTAAATTCCAAGAGATATACAGGTTTAAGCAAAAACCCTTTCCTATACTTCAGCCTACAGTAGTATTACCATGTGGGTTTAATGGATTGCTCTGTCTCTTTTCTGATCAGACTGAAAATTAAAAATAGCTTAAAGTGGATTGTTTTGGAATAGCAGTCCAAACTGGTTTAAAACAAGCTTAAGCGAATTCTAAAACTAAAAAAAAAAAACACTCAGGTTTATAAGCATGTTATAGCCATTTCATAGAAATACTCCCATTCTCCTAGGTGACCTGAAATAGAAGTGTTTTCTTATTTGTAAGAAATATTCTATGGATTATTATAAAGGCATTTTAAAATCTTAATACCTGACACCCCAACACCCATGGTTGCAATCACATTTTTCGTTTTTGTGCCAAAAGAGCTATGCACTCTACAGTGAATATAATGTACTTGAAACAATCAATACATAAAAACATCTGGCAGCTTTGAATCTTCACAATAACAGAGACATTTTCCAGATTTCTTTTCTTTATTCTTGAAGGGCGCAATGCTTTTCTCTAATAGTTCTGTGCACAAAAACCTCACAAGGTGAAAGTCAACATTGTGACTGTGGCTTCAGAATTCAACGTCACATCATGGCCAAAACAAAAGTCGGCAAAAAACAGGGCGAAGAACTCTGTACAGTCAATAATCTTTAAAAATAACACAAGGACAAAAATGTTCCTCTTAAATCAAATTCTATTTTTCCTTTTAGTGAAATACAACAAAATAAATTCTATAAAATTAAACAGCAAAATATTTAAATATATGATGGGCAGAATATTTTCACTTGCAGGAGTATTTGGTATTTTTCCAACAAAACTCGAGAAGAAAAAAGCATTCAAGTTACCAATAAAATACATACAGTATCTACTGATGTTTACTCCTTTAATCCAAGAGACTTTACTAACTGAAGTTGCAACATGACTAACCAGCAGTTATTTTATGGTACAACCCCGCTTTTACATCGCTCTCCTTAAATGAAGAATCCCCAAGCGGAGCCTCTTTTCGAGTACACTAATGTGAACAGGGATCATGAAGTCAGGCGATCGACCAACTTGCCAGGAGGTCATTTGTCTGACGCAAAGGTCAAGACAAATAAGCAAAACGCATTCTGCCCACTAATGTTCCAGACATCCTGCCATGAACTGTTGCATATCTTTTCTCTTTCTAAAATTCCTATCATCAAAACCTAAGCATTTATCCCATCAAAAAAAAAAAAGCGACAGCCAAATATTTATCGGAGATGTGTGCAATTGTAAAGCCACTTCTTGCATTGCTTCAAAAACATCAAATCTAGAAGAGCATATGAAGTAGGAGACCAAAAAGAGGGCTCTTCTGAATCGCTGTGGAGGAAGAAATTGCAGAATTGCCCTTCGGCTATACTATTTTGATGTGAAGCCATGCTAAGATGTTACAGCGTGTCAGTTGGAGCTTTCAAATTATTGAATTATTACCAGAAAAAGAAAAAAGGCAATAGGAATTTCCAGAATAAAGTTGCATCACCCCATTCACATCAACTAAACATCAAGATCATCACCCAACCGTCCCATCGTTTACAAACTATGGCTAACTCTTGCTCACGAGGTGCCATAGCCGGTTAAGCTTCGACATGAATATAATGTATGATCAAAAGCAGAATGACCCAAACGGCCCAAACCTTACTACTGAGCATAGGGTAAAACAGGGATTTTTTTTTTGTCTTTCACCGTTGTGTATTTGCATCTTTTTTTGTAGTTTTTCCATTTTCATAAATCTGCAGTCTCCCAACAGCAATCACACACGCGGTTGCTTTTGAACAGTCAAAACATTAACACAGTATGTACACCTCTGTCATGAGACAAGTGCGACAGGCCCGTTTTATTATTACAAACAATATGCACAGTCCACTGCAAGTTACACTTTTGACAGTTAATACTGTCGAGCAGACGGTGAAGAGACTCTCCACTCCAGGGTTAGAAACTGAGGGAAGCTTAATGTTCTGGTTACACGGGCTCTGGAGTAGATCAGCATGGTGGGGCCTGGCCTTGCTCTGGATTCGAGTATCTCGCTGGAGAACTCAGATGGAGGACAGTGTGACAACATATTGTTAGTCTTTAGTCTGACTGGGCGCCACCTCCTCAGAGGGCTCCCAGTTCTCTTGTGCTCGTGGGCCTGGACGCTGAGGGCTGTTGACGTGCTGTGCTGCGGGGCCAGTGTACGGCTGCGTATGCGGGAGGTTATTCTGCTGAAAAGACAAGAACAATCAAATGATTACATGACAACCAGAAAATACATATGCTTTACTCAGATTTGTAGATGCCATTATATAACAACTGACACCTATTTAAAAGGTGACTTGTGTAACAGATTCAGAGCATTTAAAGTTAGTGGAAAAAGTTGTTCATTTACACAACCCAAAAAAAAAGGGGGGGGGGGGGGGCAAAAACAGGTCAAATAAGACACAAATGAATCCAAATAAACTGCTATTTAAAAAAAATCTATTTTTCATTTTTGAAATACTTTTATTTAGCAGGGACACATTAAATCAAACAAACCTGAAATAAATTGTACATAAATTAGGGCTGTCGATTTAACGTGTTAATATAATTAGTTACAATAACAAAATAACATGTTAAATGAATGCAATGAACATACCCGCCCAATGTACGTCATTTTACATTTCATAAACCTGCAGAGACGTCTGTTCTCGTGGTACTTTGTCAAACACCGATTGGTCTGTGCAGCACCACTTCAAGTCAAACACACCTATCCACCTTATTTTTCCCGTAAGAGCGGGTGTGGCCATTTGTAAATTTAATGTGCAAGGCTTCCAGTGTCATTCGCTTCCAGCTATTTTTAGCTGTACAAAACAGCTCATTTTGCTGCTTGATATTGCAAACTAGTGTGTCTTACCATGTTATTTTAATGTTTAATCTTAATTACAAACACACTGGTTTGTAGTGCAAACAGTTTTACCGTTTACTGCACTTTGATATTCTTCTCATTATTTCCCTACAGCGGCTAATGAACCGAAGGTCTTACTTCCACGTTGAAAAATAAGGTGGATACAGTTGATTGGTGACGAACTTGATACAAGGCGTGATGTAGCCTATAAAATGCAGTTACAGTGGATATACACATTTTGTTGCTTAGCAGCCTGAAATGAAGATGGACACAGTTTTTGTTTTATCCAGTTGTGGAAAAGTTGTGGACAGGCACAAGTCAGGAGATGGATACAAAAAAGTAAAAGGCTTTATAAATGCCTAGAAACACAGTGAAGTCTATTATTAAGAAGTGGATCCCTGGATCAGCACTCCAAACTGGATGAAAGAGCCAGGAGGAAACTGGTCAGACAGGCTACCAAGAGGCCTACAGCAAAGGCCTCCACAAACGGTCAACATCAAATGTAACTGAACTTGAGCAGTTCTGCAAAGAAGAGTGAGCAAATATTGCAAAGTCTAGATGTGCAAAGTTAGTAGAGACAGAGACATATCCCAACAGACTAAAAGCTGTAATTAAAGCAAAAGGTGATTCAACAAAATACTGACACAAGGGGATTGTCCTTTTTCCAACTCAGTGATTGTTTTTTTTTGTTTTTTTTGACATGGTGTTATATCTGTCAATTGGATGTTATAAGATGCACTGAGTAAATACAGCCTGACAAAACAAAAACTGTGTCCGTCTTCATTTCAGGCTGCAAAGCAACAAAATGTGATTTTCAAGGGGGTGATTATTTTCTATACCCACTGTATATGCCCCTAAAATTGAAGAGATTGGGGGAAAAACACCCCCGTATGAGATATTGTCTCAGTTTTATTAAATGATATAGTTAAGCAATATCACGAGCAACGAGTACCATATCACACGAGTGCTGTTTTTGTCCCAAATAGGTCCAGTGCAAATGTGATTTTATATGACAGTTCAATAAGAACTTAATATGGTGTTCTATTTTAGACACAATATTGTCAGTTTTTGCCAATGCAAATATTACCTATTAAAACCACAACAGAACTGTTGTGCATCTCAGAGTTTTAAACAAATCGGGTGAACCAATGATTCAATTACTTATTCAGGAATGAAATAAATGACTTATTCTCTCTTTATGAATAAGTTGTTTCAACAAACCAAACGAATGAATGAATGACTCAATGACTTAAGACATTTACTGCCACCTATTAGAGGTTTTATTTTCTTATTTAGAGCATCATTTCATTAAAAATAATTTCATATTTACATAAAGAAATCTGAAAAAAAAAAAAAAAAAAAAAAAAAAAAAAAATTAAAAAAAAAAAAAAAAAAAAAAAAAAAAAAAAAAAAAAAAAAAAAAAAAAAAAAAAAAAAAAAAAAAAAAAAAAAAAAAAAAAAAAAAAAAAAAAAAAAAAAAAAAAACATTAAATAACTAAAGGAATAGTTCACCCAAAAATGTTGTCTTTAAAGCGTTACATTTTTTAAAAGATTTTTAAAGGGGTCATATGATGCGATTTCAATTTTTCCTTTCTCTTTGGAGTGTTACAAGCTCTTGATGCATAAAGAAGATCTGTAAAGTTGCAAAGATTAAAGTCTCACATCCAAAGAGATACTCTTTATAAAAGTCAACCACGCCTACCTAAAACAGCTCGTTCTAACACGCCCCCACATGTCTACGTCACGATGTGAGATTTGCATAACGCCGCCCAAATATTCACACAAAGAAAGGTGTAACTTATTCTTGCTGTAGCATAGTATTGTTGTTGCCGCCGCCGCCGCCATGTTGTGGAGATGTGGTGTGTTTCGTTGTGAAAGCGAAACTACTTTGTTTGGCCTTCCAAAAGAGGACACGACTACAAATCATTTCGTCGAATCTGCCGGCCGCGCCGTTCTCAAGTCTGCAGTGTGTGACACTGTGTGATGCATTTTATGGAGGACTGTTTCCTGAACCTGCAGAGTAGCCTACAATGGATCTGTGCTCAAAGGCTGTTCTATAAAGTGGGGCAGTTTCAACTTTGCAAGGACAGTCTGGCGCTTCTGTAAGTTCATTTTTTATATTTAAAGAATTTGCCAATGATGATTCAAACTCGAGTTTGAGCAGTGTAGAGTAGCGCTTGTTGTTTGTCATTTCTCCGATCACAAATGCAGACATGGTTTTATGTTTACACGGCGCGATACGCAACGCAATGCGTAAAAACACAGTTTTTGTCTCATCGTGCCGGGAGACACAGCATCACAGTATGGTAAGGGGCGTAACATTTCCGTCACACGCTTGAGGTATTCGCCCAATCACAACGCACTGGATAGCTGGTCAATCAGCGTACACCTCGCTTTTAAAAATCGACGCGTTTCAGAAAGGCAGGGCATAGAGGAGCAACAATAATGTACAGTATGTGGAAAATAATGTGTTTTTTGAACCTTAAACCGCATGAACATTGCATTACACCAAATAAACAACAGAATGTTCTTTTTAGCAACATCATATGACCCCTTTAAAGCTTTAGGCTGCATTTACACTGCAAATTTTAATGCACAGATCCGATCTTTTGACCAAATCCGCTTTTTTTACCCTTCTGTTTACATTCACTTTAGACACGACTGGTATCCGATATCTGCGTTTACATAATTACCGCCCATAATGATGTAAATGATCGCTTTACTATGCACTTGGTAGACCCTCGGGTTTTGAATGGCCTTGGTTTTAAAATTATTTATATAATACACGTCAAGTGGCCATTATTATTTGCCAGCATGGACAACAGCTGTCATGGATGTTTTGCAGCAAAAACTGACTGAACGGATAAATAACGGTAATTTTCATTTGTTAGGCTATTTTATCTACAGCTCGTTAGAGGTGGAATTCTTTAGTGAAAAAGTAGCGCCAAGATCATATTTAAATTCTAAGATGGCGCCGACGCTGATGGCTGCCTCCGTGGCGTGCTCCGCAGTTGTTTTTATGTTTTTGTTAGTTTGTCCTGTCTTTAGTTATATCCCTGCAATCAGTTATTTGAGTGAATTAACGAGAGAGAGCTTGCGAACAAGTGAAAGTTATCACATCATTGCTAAGAAATATAATGTAGCATTAGCGAAGCTGTTGTATTTATAAAATTCACGGGGCAGGGGTTGAAAACCAGCTCCTGAATGTGCAATTTCTTACCTAGCCTACATAAAGTTTCCATCTAAATAAAATGCGAGTGCATGCACGTCTGGCAAACGCATTGGGAGTTCTGCGGGGATTCGTATGTGTGCGTTTAGACGTAGGTCAGATGTCCAGATATCGGATATGTATCAGATTAAAATTCACATTTGGAAGTGGCTCAGATTGGACGCGAAAAAATCAGATCTTGTGCAGATTTGTGTTTACGTGTGCGCAACACATTCCGATCTGTGCCCGATGTGAGCAAAAGATCAGATTTTTTGTGCCAGTGTAAATGCAGCCTTAAAATCCTTGGCCTTCAAATATCAATTTACCAAATCAACAACAAACTTAAATCGTGAGGGGCTTTGAATGCCTTTTTAATGTGAGGTCCCAGTACAACCAGAGCATGGGTTTGCAGTGAAGAAAGCGTATGAAACTCTTCAGAATGGTACTTCTAATTCACAAATACATTATATGGTTTAAGAGAGGTTGAGTAGTATGAAGCTTGTGTGACTGCGAAGCTCAGTACCTGTAACTTTGTGCCTGGAGAGTGAGAGTATAGAGCAGTGTCCTCTGGAGGAGAAGTGTCCTGCTCATCAAGGGCCTCCTGCTCATCAGGCTCCTAAAACCACCATCAAAAATAATGTTGAGTGCTAGATATACAATATATCTACATACGATATAATTAAATATAAATCTGTTTGCTTAATACTAACTAAACCAGGGATGTGTGTGAACCATGTCCTCTATAAAGAGTCCCTTTCAATATAAAACCCATTAAACATACAAAGTCAATACAACAGGAAAGCTCAAGGCTTTATAGGTTTGATTTAGACAAACAAGGTAAATTACTTGGGGGACTTTAAGACAGTGAAATCCACTGACAGATGAGGGAACACCATAAATGGACACCACATCTACCACACTCTTATACTTCAATTTGACAAACTTTTCCAAACTAAAGGAAGCTTCTGATGACAGACAGGAAATTGCCCATGGATGAATTGATTAGTGTGGTGACTTATGCTAAACACTTCCTCCTGAACATTGTGTTCTTCCTCAGAAAAAGTTAATCATCAGAATGGAATATAAAACGAACACCACTTCCAAATTTGCAGTCACACAAATGCTTCTCAGAAGTGCAGGAGGTTTTCAGATCAGATGACCAGAACAAGTCACATTCCCAAAATAATAACGGACTCAAAACAAAAAAGAAAAACACCACACATAAAATTACCTCCAACTCATCTGTACACTATAGCCAAGGCTTAGAGTTTTCGATCACTTAGTTACCACATTAAGACTTATAATTGCGTAGAAAGAAACAGTTTGGACACACGGAGATGAAGACGAAATAAGTTGATTTATAGTTGTTTTTGAGGGAGGTGGAAGATGGTTCTGCCTACATCACACCCTGTGAACACCAAAAAGAGTTACGCAGATGGCAACAGTGCGGCCGGGCCATACGAGTCTTACGGTGTGCTGTTGTTGGCCTGTCACTTCCCCTGGCAAAAGTTGCTGTGTTGAGGACGGATTCCGACCAGCGTCCTCTTCAGATACCCCCTCGTGCTTCGTTAAGTGACACTATTTTGAAACGGCAGTTAATATTGCATACTGTTTCAACAAATTATGCATCTATGGCTGCATACATTTAACATTTGTGGAAATCTGCTATTGATTAAAGCAAGCGATTTATTCCTGCAAATTAATAGAAATAGCTTTAAAAAAAACAAACATCTATGGCATGAAATCAAGCGTAAATACAATTAAACTTAAATTTGTGCAAATATCAACAGCATTTATAATTGCTTTGCGTTATGAAAATGAAAACCTGGAAATAAAAGTCGAAAACTCAAAGCCCTACCTATAGATAAATGTGGCTATTTAGCACACTAAACACTTCTAGATTCTTCAAAATTGCTTTCCAAAAGTTAAACATTTGATGTGTGTGCCTGCCCATCATACAGTTATGGTGTGAGATTTCAGTGCAGATTTTGGGAAAAAAAAAAAAGTTGAATAAAGCGTTTCTCTACATTAAACCAACATGTTCAGTATTTACTGAAGGGGTTCTATAAAAAGCAACCATGCAAAAATGTAAATACAAATGCAATTACTAAAAAGTATCAACTAATGGGCAGAAGCACACATACATTAGACTTTTTAAACTAAACATATCGGTACTAATGTTGCAGACAAAAAGGGGTACGCATTATATCACATACCTCTTCTGGGCACAACTCACAGGCCTTGGCTAAAGTCATACGGGCACTGTGTGAGCGCTCCAGAAAGTATCCATTAGAAGTCTCATTGCTCTGGACAGGAGGGGACCAGTTATTATACGTGTACTGGGTATTGCCAGTGTACGGTCTACGTTCCAGCTCGTCACCGAGCCACTCCACTGCCCAGGTCCACTTCCTCTTTAAATCGCCATTACTCTGGAAAAAGTAAATCAATCAGTTTTTGTATATTAAAAACAACAAACCCATTCACACGCAAAGCCTTTAATTCTTAAGCTGACATTCTCACCTGGAGAATCTGATAGGCCACTGAGCAGTTGCTGAAAAGAGCCACCATGCATTTTATACACTGATAAGCTCTCTTTTGGTAGTGATTTTTGGAGCGCTGAATGGTGTCAAAAAGCCCATCACGGTCATCAGGGATTCCCTTCAGCACATTGTGGATCCTAACAAACCATTAAAAAGGATTTTAATTAATCTAAAAAGGAGGTCAAGAGGCCTAAAGATTAAAGGACTTCACTCCAGGAACTAAATTGCAGTACTCAATTACCATTGTGCTCTTAAGAGTTTCAGGTTGTTCCAGGGTTTTTTCCTTGTAAGCTGGTTCACATAAAAGGCATTTGCTAAATATGAAGTGGAAAGATAGACTGACCTGTGAGTCTGCCATGAGTCTTCAATAAACAAGATCTGAAGGAGCAAGTCCAGGTAAGGCCTTAACTCATACGTGTATGAATATGCCACCTACACAAAAACACCAACATTTAGAACCATCCTTAGACAATCAGAAAAAATAAATACTTATCAGAAACATGGCTAGACGATACAGCAAAATGTATATATTTTATATATTTAACATCAACCATGTCATGTATGTATGTATGTATGCTTAAGAGCTCTGAATTCATGAACAGACCGTTTGTACTGATTCACAGACCTTTCAAACTCCAATAGCATTATGCTACTTCAGCTTAAATTAGATGCTATTAAAATAGATGTCTAACTTCTCTCATTCTCACAATTTGCAAGAAAGGGAGATAGCAGAAAACTAGTGAATGGCCAAATAAAATGTGCATTATCATCACAAAATGTAATTGCAATATTCACAAATGTTGCTTAAAGCTGCAGTCCATAAGTTTTGCCTCTTTGTCGCCATCTCTGTTTGAAAACCTGGAATTGCAGCTGTGCGCGGAATTATCTAGCTTGCGTAGAGAGTCGGCATGGCTCCAGCGCGGATGAATCTAATGTTCTGAAGAGTATGTGTGGCAGTCAGTCACCGCACCGGTGTGGATATTGTACTTTGCACTCACATATTCTCGCCTACGTCTTGGAATATATGACTCAAATAAGCATTTTCACCAGATATTGTCATCTGAACAAGTAAGTAACAAGTCTGCCACGTTTGTTCTGACCAACTGAGGAAAAAAGCATTACCATAAATCGCGCTACCAATGGTGATTTAATCTAAATTAGCTCATATCACATCAAACCGTGCAAATTATTATTATTGTTATACTTTATTCTCAAATGATTAATGTTAACAACATCAGCATTGGTGACTATGAGTATAGTATGTATTAGCGTGTAGATTTAAATTTCTGCACAGTCTAATCTAATTGTCATACTCTTCGAATTTCATATTAAGAAATTATTTTAACCCAAAAAGCAAATTATGCTCACTTCGAACTGGTTTTCTTTAAAATACAAATCTTTGTAATCCCAGGCTATCCGTAATCAGAAGCACATTTATAACTGGAATATAATTTAATTTCATTCACATGTGTTTCATAAACACATAATCCTTTATGGATTACAATCCGCCATCAAAATGATACATTTAAAGTCCACCTGTAGTCAAAAATGTTATCCTTCAAAACTCATCTTTGATCATCAAAATTACATATTTAAATGTTTTTTCTTGTGAAAAAACCTACCCGTACCACTCAAATTAGAAAACATTATTATAAGCCAACCGTTGTGAATCGGGCTAAAGGCGATAGTTTTGAACACTGGCTGGTTATGTACTTGCTCAAATATTGATTTCGGATCATTTTTGAAAATTGAAAATAGTCTTTTGAAAGACAAATGCTGGTGATCCCTCTCACCTGCCACAGTAGTTCACTCAGCACAGTGGAGGAAAACTGAGGGTTTTCCCAACAGCAGAATCTCAGCAGTTTGATAGTGTCCTCTGAGTTACTGCAGTCCTCGATAATCTTCTTCACATAACTGGTACGCACAAACAGGATGTCCACCACCACCTGCTGCAGAGGCATGATGGGTGCGGTGATGTTGGGGTCACCATATGGGTTTGGCAGGGGAGGGTTTCCTAAAAAATGTCAACATGTGGAAATGTCAGCTCATATCCTGGCTTGTGGTCTGGAAAAGTGTTCGTTTGCAAAGCAAATCTTTAAATTAGTGTCAACAGATCAAACTACTAAAACATTGTACTGGCTTGACAAAAAAATAAAGTGCATCTCTGCTTGTTTTTCTGCAAATGCCCTCAGCTCCAAGCAATGCCAACCTGGCACTCATGCCTGGAGATGGCTTTGTCCCTTCGAACTGGTTTTCTTTAAAATACAAATCTTTGTAATCCCAGGCTATCTGTAATCAGAAGCACATTTATAACTGGAATATAATTTAATTTCATTCACATGCGTTTCATAAACACAATCCTTTATGGATTACAATCCGCCATCAAAATGATGAATTTAATTATTCTGGCTGCTGTGAGAAACGGCTATAAACGACCCGTCACCTGCAGGATCCTCACATGCGATAGCCTAGTAGCCGGGACAACTTCATGTTTACAGACGTGACGTAATGACGCAGCGGCATGCTCGAATTTCCCGCGAAAACCTACCCGTACCACTCAAATTAGAAAACATTATTATAAGCCAACCGTTGTGAATCGGGCTAAAGGCGATAGTTTTGAACACTGGCTGGTTATGTACTTGCTCAAATATTGATTTCGGATCATTTTTGAAAATTGAAAATAGTCTTTTGAAAGACAAATGCTGGTGATCCCTCTCACCTGCCACAGTAGTTCACTCAGCACAGTGGAGGAAAACTGAGGGTTTTCCCAACAGCAGAATCTCAGCAGTTTGATAGTGTCCTCTGAGTTACTGCAGTCCTCGATAATCTTCTTCACATAACTGGTACGCACAAACAGGATGTCCACCACCACCTGCTGCAGAGGCATGATGGGTGCGGTGATGTTGGGGTCACCATATGGGTTTGGCAGGGGAGGGTTTCCTAAAAATGTCAACGTGGAAATATCAGCTCATATCCTGGCTGGTGGTCTGGGAAGAAGTGGAGGAAAATGTTCTTTTCGCATGCAAATCATTAGTGTCAAAAGACCAAACTTCTAAAGCGTAATGGATGATGTTGAAACACTACGTATTTAAAGGTTGTATTGGCATGAAAAAAAAAAAAAGTGCTTCTCTGCTTGTTTCTCTGTAAATGCCCCCAGCTCCAAGCAATGCCAACCTGGCAGATGCCTGGAGATGGCTTTGTGTCAGTCAGGAAGTCCTGAGCAAGGATGAGCATCTTCATTGGGCAATGGGGACCAAAACTACATGTGAAATCCTACAGACCATTTTGTTGTGTATCAGAATACACACATTTAGCAGCAAGGTATAAAAACGCTCACCGTTGATTGAGGACTGCATACGTGACGTCACATCACAGCAGCGAACCAGCTGTGAGACGACAGTATAGAGCTTTCCGAGCTCAGCATACTGGTACTTAATAGGAGGGCCGGGGCCCTCATCCAAAGCCACAAGCATGAAGGTAGCTGGTACCCCGAGCTTCAACAGCTGCGTCTTCTCTGCCAAGCCTTAGAGAAGGAAATGGAGTGAGACAAGACAGCACTATTGCATGCAAGCCTGTACGGATGCAGACCTTAAGGGTGTCGAGTGGTTCTTACCAAGGTTGGCATACATGACGAAAAGGCTGAAGTACTGCTGCAGGTGACGGCCATGCTCAGACACTTCCCTTCTCAGCAGATTAAGTATGGCACGGAACAAGTGCTCACTCAAACTCAAATTATCACAGCCCTGAGACAAAAGGACAAATAATGTAAAATGTACAACAACCTATGGACTGAGTTCCAAATTTCAGAAATTGCCCAATTTCCCATGAATGAGGGAAGCCTAGATTGAAGAGATGTACCTGACTTGAAGGTCCAGGTGAGGCAATCGGTGAAGGGCAGTGTCCATCTTGCAGGGAGAAATGTGCAATAAATACAATGAGTTTGGAGAAGGCCCCTCGAACCTCTGCACTGGGACACTCAAGCAGGTACTCAGAGAAGCGGTTTGGATATGCAAAGAGGACGTTCTGTGCAAACCAGTAACGCACATTCTTACTGTGTCGTAGCAAGATGCACAGAGCATCATACCTGAAATAAAAGAAACATTGATAAACAAGGATCAACTAACTGTTGAAGGCAAACATGTGCCTGATAAACAAATCACATGCTTACCAATCACTAGCAGGGCCACGGACGATTTTCTTTGTGTGGAACCCAGTGCTGAAGAGAAATCTAGCAGCGAGCTGTATACTAATCATAGCCATTTCTTCTGCTTCAGGCAAAAGGTGGTCTTGACCTAAAAGCCACAAATAATCGTTAATGCTACAATAGCTTTCACCATCTCCTAGATAGATTATTCTGCAGCAGCAACAACAGGAGTCTGATGTGTAATGAGGAAAAAGGAAATCCATTTCCCAAACACACACAGTTAGACATCAACAGCAACACTGATGAAGCTAAAAGTGGAAAAAAATTAAAATAAAATGTTTTCTGTAGGATCATGTGAGACTGAGGACTGCAGTAATGGCTGTTGAAATATCAGCTGTGACATCACAGAAATAAATTATATTTCATAGCATAACAGAAAAGTTTTTAAATTGTAATATTTCACAATATTCCTTAAATAAATCAAATAAATGCAGCCTTGGTAAACCTAAGACGACACTTTTGACAAATATATAACTTGTTACATTCTCTCAAATTTTAGAAATAACCAAATACAACAAAAAAAATTAATTTAATATTAAGGTATTAATGCAATTAATTTTTAATATCAGGTGAATATCAAGAAGGATGTGGAGAAACTTTTCCCTCAATAAGATACAAGAAAGTCAAATTCTGCTTTTTATACATTTATCAAAGAAACAGATTGATAAAATGATTCAAAATCAATCACATGTTGCAGCCCTGATCCCATCTACAACAGAGGAAAATAGAGCAAGGTCAATGGCTGGATTTACCTGGCAGTGAGTTCAAGTAGACACTGTTACAGGTCAGCAATTTCCTGATGAACTGGAAGTACTCCAAGCTGTACTGCATACGGTTGTGCATAAACTGCACATTTTGTTTGCGCACACTGCGTTCAATAGCAGAGGGCATCTTCACCTGGTAAGGTTTGCAGGTCACTGTCAGCTCAGTGATGTATTTAACTAGCTCGCTATCCTTGTCTAATGTGTCCATTCGCTCATAAAAGAGAATGTAGGCGTTCCACCAGCGCTTCTGTCGCCTATAGGACATGCGTTTCATCATGTGGTCGAAGACCTCGCCCATGTACTCTCCACCAAAGCACTGGTTCTTCATCTCCTCGTCATCGTCCATCTTGCATTCAGTGACGTCACCATCGTCAAACTTGTACCAACGGTTCCTTTCTCCCTCACAACCACTGCCGTTCCTCTGAATGATGTAGGAGTAATAATGACCTCCACTAGCCTGGCCTGAGTGGACCAGAACTCCCACCAAACGATAGCGAGAGCTGCAGGGGGGTTCTGGCTCCGACGGCTCATTCTGCTGGATCACCTCCTGCTAAAGACAGTTTCAAAACTTCAGCTATAAAAATATTTCCAAATTACATTTATATGAATTAGACAACTTTAAGACCACCAAAGAACGTGTAATACCTGGTTCTCTGGGTGCACATCAGACCCCTCCAGCTTAGCTACTCCAGCTACTGTATAGGGCTCCATGTCTAACTCCCGTGGGAACTCAAAGTAATCATTGAACTTGATGGCACACTCTCGTTCCCAGTCATAATCAAAGCGTTTCAGCTGGATGGCCAACACCGGAGGAAACTTCTTAATGAGTAAACGCTTCACTGTGTCCACCTGTCATGTAGACACCATCTTGAGCTTAATAGAGTCCTCTTAATTAACAACAAAAGACATCCTAAAGATAAATAAAAACAGAAAGCACACCTTCTTGTTGCATTTTTCACAGTGATAGGCATTTGCACCCTCGAGCAAGTCTCCTTTCACGTACTGCTCCATAGAATCAATTAGATTTTGATGGTTTCTGATATCTACATTCAACGTCGTAAACGATTCCTCACATTCATATCTGAAAAGACATTATGGAGTGTGTTACACTGGGACACAGATTTTCTAATAATAAAAAAAAAAAATCAATATTAGATTTCCAATGTACCTGTGAGGACAGCCCTGACATATTTTCTGGTCAGCAAAAGAGCCACCCAGTACTTTGCTCAGCATGGCAGGGTGACCCAATGCTTTCAAAGATTCGTCTAGACTGTCTACCAGTGAGTTAAAGAACTCCAGGGCATCATGCTGTTCCCTCAGATTGACTGGTTCACCCCACAACCTGCAGAAAGAATAAAGAGGCCAGTTTAGAGAATTGCGCCTTGTTCAGTAGTCTTAAAAGAAAGGAGGATTACATAAAATAGAGAAGGTGAAGTTACCGAAATTGCTTCCAGAATCCCCTAGGCACGTAATATTGCAACCTGGAGGCAGCCAAGTGTCCAAAAATGACCTGCAACTGCCGAAGAACCCCAATGTTGTATTCCTTCCTGTCTTCCGACTTACTGAGAGAAGGTTTGTCTTCAAACTGGTGCTGATAGCCAAACACCTCATCCCGTGGATCCACATTACTCTGCAAAATTAAAGCAAAATTAAACTTTTGTTAAAATGCCCTCAGCTCCAGGGAGTGCCCTCATGGCATATACACTCCAGAGATGGCTAAATTTGTCAGTCACTTGGTACTGAGAAAGGATTACCGTCATCATCAAGCATGTACAACATCATTTAAATTTAAACTACATTAACGGACATCAGAAACTAAGAACACAACCTCTCTAGGAACAATCCACTATGTGTCCTTCCAGAACAAGAAGTGCAAGAGTTGTAAACACTCTCTGGGTTAATAAAGCACACACCTGAGCTTAATTATACTAGGAAATGAGAAGCCACACCCCTCCACCTGAGCTGTTCCCTAGGCATTCCTACTCCCATTCTTATTCACCATGATTGTGACAGGTGCTAACGGCCCATTACAAATTTCCTTGCTTCAACATGCAATGCGCCAGTGTTACTGTTAACTAAAACTATTAAAAGTTATTTTTGTTAATTGAAAAAGCTGAAAATATATATATCTGAAAAACATAAATATTAGATGAAAAATCTGTCTTGTTTAAATGTTTAAGTACTAAGAATACTAAAACCAGAATTAAAGCTGAACGGAATTTAAAAATCTAATTTAATACTAAAACTATTCAAATAACACAGTCTGAGACTCCGGAAATGAACCATGTTAGGCAGTACCTCATTATCTTGCTTCTCGTCTCCAGACATATCATCATCCACATCACTGCCCGTGCCTTCAATGGCCAGGATGCCATTCCTGATAGGAGGGATCATGTAGAGCTGCTGGATCACTGAGTTCATGTAGCAAGTCGCACCTGCATTTTTCAGACCCACAAACCCCTTAGTGGGCCTTGGGCCAACTGGCGGCAAATATTCCCATTCTGTAAGTGGTTCACAACCTAAAGGTACATAAAAAAAAACTGTTATAAAAAAAAAACAAGTAAATAACTAAATATTTATATATAATAAAAACTGATGGGGTTGAGTGCACTGTTTCTAGGAATCAGTATCTGCTACACTTCTAACATTATCACACACACCTAAATAGTACATATCAGTTAGTGTGTCCACAATCTGCTTGAGATTTCGCACACATCCGACAGCAAGTGCAACCAGCAGTTCAAAGCCGGCATTGATTGTGGCTGGGGTGCTACACACAGGTATGGCCTGCTCAGTGGGGAATTCTCCACTCTTCATATATTGCAGGTACACATTAGATGCTGGGAACAGGAAGTCATCCATTAACTCCTATACGGTGCATGGAAAACAAAGGAAGATCAAGATAGTCTGATATGGCAATGCAGTTGCAAAAAAAAAAAAAAAAATTTTTTTTTGTTGTTGTTGTAATTAAGCAAAAGTAGCCAATACGTTTACCTTGATAAGACTAGCGCCTCCTTTTTCACAGCCAATGTAGAACTTCTTCTCTGGGGTCTGGAATGCTAGTAGCTCTTTTGTGACACCAATATGACCTTCCAAAATGGTCTCCTCAACCCCAGGCTCTCCGGTCCTCTTCACTTCATCCTGGGGGAAAAAATGTAAAGAAAAAAAAAAAGTCCAATTTTTCACACACTAAAGTTTACGCCATTTTTATTCCAAAAAGAAGTTTAGATAAACGAACATACCCGGATGCGCTTTAACCAGTCAATCTCATTGTTTAAGAGAACTTCTGCATTAGGAAGATTAATGTTGCTGTTATATGCATAGTTGAGTAAGTGCCTAAGAAGAGTGAAGTAATCAGCAGCATGCTTTGCCCGCTCTTTTGCAGTGCTCTGGAACACAAAAGGACAGGATAAATATGACTACAAATAATGAGATGTTCTGAATTAACAACAACAACAACAAAAAAATGCCCAGCTGTGTCCCAAAGAAATATACAAGACACTTACACCTAAAACTGTGAAGAGGAGGGTGATGAAGAAGAGAAGAGGCCTATGGCCCATACAACATCGGGTGGCCATGAGGAAGAACTGTTCTTGGGCCATTTGACGAACAGACCTAGAAACAAATAACAGTAGGCATTGAATTAATTTCAAGTTCAAACATTCAATCCCTCAATAAGCACTGGTAAACTTTAGGACCATACTGTAATTTTACACGGTTTTAATGTTTAAATAATTTACACATTTAAACAATAAATTAAATATACAATTAAATATTAATTTCAGAAACTTAATAAAAAAAAACATTTCTGAAAGTCTGGTGTAACTTTATATAAAAATACTTAAAACAAAGCATATTCATTTTATTGAAAGTTACAAAGTTCAAAAGCAACAGCATAACAGGAATAACAGTACTCTATTTTATGATAACTCACTTGCTCTGGCAGTGCAGCAGCAAATCTATAATGAAGGTCTGCCAGGCCTTTTCTTTGCTGAGTGCATCTAGTGCAGTGGGCATAAGGGCGAAACACAGGGTCATGACCTCCAGAGCTTCACAGCACACCTGCTCATCTTCTGTATCCGGCTCATTGCCAGCATTTGTCTGCAGGAGATCACACATTACAGGCATAAATACTGAGTCTGATAATACTGCATCTGATTCTAATGAATCACACATAGGGTTTTTTCAATATAGCTAAGAGCTAGCACCTTCTCGTAGATCTTGCTGATCTCCTCATTAGAACTGAAGACGTGCTGAACAGAGCCAGAGCCAGAAGCCCAGACTATCTTCTGAACCGCTCGAATGACACAGATATCTGGGATGTACTTAGAGGCCTGGAAGAAGTTCTGGGTACAGGAAGAGAAGGACAAACTAAGACAACTGAGCCTGAAACATGAGGTGTTTCCTCAGTTATTTCCTTTGTACAACTCTTTTATTACACACAAAGCAAAAAAAGAGGTTTCAACAAAACACTTTTGATCATAAAATACATTACAGACATTTTTATTCAAGGTAGCTGAGGACATTTATTCGAACAATGCAAACAAACCAATTTCTGTAGGCGATGATTGTGTGGTGTTTTATAACATACCTCATCTGAGATCTGTTGGGCGAGGCGGATGGCCACGTTCCGCAGCATGCACTCAGCAGAGGGGTTGGGGATATTCTGCAAGGCGTTCTGTAGCACTAGAGCCTGGTCATGTGTGGTCTGGTTGATCTATGAATGAATTAGAAAAAAGTTGTTCTCTTGCAGATTCATGCTAGGTCTCTATTGCACGTTTATCACTTTCAGTCTCTTTTTTGCAGTTTATTTCACCGGGATAAATTTTTTCAGGAGTCTTTGATGAATAGAAAGTTCAAAAGAACAGCATTTATTTTAAATAGAAATCGTTTGTAACATAAATGTCTTTACTGTCATTTTTTATCAATTTAATGCATTCCAGCTAAAAAAAAGTATTAATTCCTTTAAAAAAGATTTACTGAGCCCAAAATTTTGAACAGTAGTGTATACACATGAAGTTAATCACAATGTGTATTGTTAAGCGAGTTAGATACACTAATGCGGTTTCAAAGGTATAAACATAACACTTTGGTTTAACAACCCTGTCTGTGCAAAGTTAGAATCTGCGAAGCACTGTTTAAATGCAGCAAACTCTACCCAACATCGGTAAAAACTTCAAATCATGTTTTTTTTAACTGAAACATTCAGTGCTTTAACAAAATATATGAGCTTCACATTTCAGCTTGTGATGCAGTCAAAATCATGGTCAGTGTTAATTTCCAACCCTAGTAGTCATATAAATATTGTTCCACGACATGCATAGAAACATAATAAAATACAGTCAAATAAAGAGAAAATTGCATAATCAAAGTACATATAACTTTCCCCTTTTTCATGGTTATTACTCCCTCATGTAAATGCTTCTGGAGTCTGTGTGAGTGTTTCCTCACAAGACACTGTACACCCTTGACATTTGTGGAGCTGCATAGGGAAAGCCAGCCTGTTTCTAATGATTGATGAATGTCAGGGAGGCTGAAAGGTTACAGTCTTAAACAGAAATGAAACGCTCAGTGCTAAACTAAAATCCACTCAGTAAAAAAAAAAAAAAAAAAAAAAAAAAAAAAAAAAAAAAAAAAAAAAAAAAAAAAAAAAAAAAAAAAAAAAAAAAAAAAAAAAAAAAAAAAAAAAAAAAAAAAAAAAAAAAAAAAAAAAAAAAAAAAAAAAAAAAAAAAACTTCACTTACTTCCTTGCAGTTTTTCAAACAAAATTGTGTTTTTGCAGCAAGCAAACTTTACTGTCCCATCCCCCCATAACTGGTCCTAACTAAATACTAGGGCTGTGCCAAGTGCACTTTTATGAGATGCGGTACTGGACAGAAGTGTAAAGCTAAGCACACAAGTGAACGCAGGTTCACTTTTTCTCCCCGAGACACCAAGTCTCTCTTTTATGCCTTTGCTTCAGTTTTAAAATCTCAATATGATATGGAAATTTATTAAATAAACTGAGGGTCTAAGCTTTGGTCATTTTCTGTAAAGTAAATTTCATTGAAGGTATTGTGCTTATACTTTTCTTTGAAAGGAACAGTTAGGAGCTAAAGCAAGTGCAACTTACAGGCGATACAGGGATAGTCCCCTCCACCACAGGCTGGCAGGCCTCCGCCACAGACTTCACATGGCCAAAGCCTACAGCTGTGAGCAGCAGTTTGGCTATTTTTAGTGCGTTGAGATAAGCTCCCCGCCGGGTCTCCATGTCAGCATTTGGCAGGAAGTTATTTCTGGTGAGCATGCTCAAAACCAGGGGCAGGCCACCACTCTTCAAGAAGTTGTACTGGAAGTCACTAGCATCCTCGCCCAATGTCCCACTGGCAGGCATGAGCAAGGCGTACACCACCTGAGACACATAGAAACACTGCGTATAGCGAAGACTGATGCCACACAGAAAAAAGCCTTTTGGGACAATGTACTGGACCCGTTTTTGCAAATTAAAGTAAAATATAAATATTAGATGAAAACAAATGAAAAAAAAAAAACTCCTAAACTAAAACTAAAATAAACATGAAGCTAAATAAATTTTAAAAAACTATTTTTCTAATTTTATTTTAATCATATTTTTTTAGTACTCTTAAGTGTGTTTAACTGTTTGCTTCACATTTTGTCTTAATTGTATTACACCACTCAATGTATATATATATATATATATATATATATATATATATATATTTATAATTGTACACCAATTATCTGTATTTCTAATCATTGGAATGTTTTCAATCAGTTCAATAAAAATTGAATTATTGAATTGAATTACAATTCTGAAAAAAAAGTACATAAATAATCCTAAAATTATGCTGCTTTTGTGTGGTATGCACCGTGTTGGGTAAGTTACTCAAAAAAAGTAATAGATTACAAATTACTGATTACTACTTGAAAATTGTAATTTGATTACATTACTGATTACTGCATGTAAAAAGTAATCAGATTACTAATTACTTTACTTTCAAGTTACTTTGAAAACATATCAAACCTAAAAAAAAAAACACTACAAAGTGAAAATTCTAGTTCTTTCAGTAATTTAATATTGACTGAAAAATATTACAAAGGTATGAAAACAGCAACTTGACAAAGATTTAATCCATTTCTAAAACTTAACATTCTTCGTATAAACCTGCCTAACAATGAAAAATGTATCTTTAAATGTGCCTATACAGTGTTTTATATACAACATTGCTTGCTAAGTGTAGGGTATATGTGTATGCTGGCTTAACTGTGTTTAAAGGGTTAGTTCACCCAAAAAAGAAAATTAGGCTGTGTTTTACTCACCCCCGAGGCATCCTAGGTGTATATGACTTACTTCTTTCAGACGAATCCAGTCGGAGTTAAATTAAAAATTGTCCTGGCTATTCCAAGCTCTATCATTGCAGTCAGCGGGTGTTGCATTGCTTCAGTCCAAAAGAAGTGAAATAAAAAGCACCCATCCATAAAAATAAAATAAAAAAGTGTCTCACATGGCTCCGGGGAGTGAACAAAGGCCTTCTGTAGCGAATCGATGCGTT
>NW_015642829.1:1873164-1892878 GCF_001515625.1 Sinocyclocheilus rhinocerous
CTCGTTTTGTACTTCTAATTAGTGACCGTTGTTTTGTTTTGATCTCTCCCGAGCTTCCGCGTTCGTCACTTCTGAGCGGCGCATGCGCAATGCCGACGTCTTACGTCATGCACCCGGAACTGCTTCCGTGTACAACAGTGAGCGCAAGCTAGATTAAAGTGATTATTACGTTTTAAATATGGTTATTTTTCTTACAAAAAAGCATGGATTCACTACAGCAGGACTTTGTTCACCCCCCGGAGCCATGTGAGACACTTTTTTTTTTTTTTAAGGATAGGTGCTTTTTATTTAAATTATTTTGGACTGAAGCACTGCAACACCGGCTGACTGCAATGATAGAGCTTGGAATAGCCAGGACAATTTTTTATATAACTCCGACTGGATTCGTCTGAAAGAAGAAAGTCATATACACCTAGGATGCCTCGGGGGTGAGTAAAACACTTTTGGGTGAACTAACCCTTTAAGTATAAGCATTAAAGACAGAAAAAACCTTAATAAATTGAAAACGGTTCTGATAACATTTGAAAACAGTATTGATGAACGTACAGTGCATATCTGAATGCTAAAAATTAATCTTGCTTCTTTGTTTATGGAGGTGATGTGGGCATTTACAGGTTCGCGCATCTCATGTGGATGATTACCGTATGAATAGCGCGCGCTGCACGTGGGCATGATCACATTACAGATAATGAGCTCATACGGGAAAAACTGTACCTCGCGTTGGTTTCATACGGATTACTTCATCAGAGAACATTTGTTTTAGATAAGACTTACTTCATTTAAAAGTAGACACTTCAAGTTTTCCATAGATATGTTTCTCATGTCTGTGTGTGAAGTATTCGCTCAGTTTTGGTTCATCTTAGTGACGCGTTTCAGAAAGTAGTTTGCGGAGACTGAGACAGCTGAAAGCGCACCCTGTATATTTTCTTTATTTTACAAAAGTACAATCTTTTGTTGATATTGTGAGTGTACATAAACAAAAGTAGACCCATCATAGATTCAAATGATGTATTACACTTGTTTGTACAACAAAAAATGGCGGAGGATTTTAAGTTCTTTTCACTGTTATCAGGAAAAAATGCAAGTGATCGTGCTTGCGCCTCTGTCGACCCCACGCAAAACGTGATTTTAAAATGCATAATTTTTTTTTTCTTAACACTAAATTTGTAACGCAAGTAACGTAATTATATTGACTTTAGTAACTGTAATCAAATTACACAAATTTAAAATGTAATGCGTTACATTACTGCATTACCAGAAAAAGTAATTAGATTACAGTAACACGTTACGGTGTAATGCGTTATACCCAACTCTGGGTATACCCAGCTGTGTATCTACGCTTGGCTAGTTTCATAAAATATTTTCATATTGAGAACCAAACAAACCTCTATCAAGTAAAGCACTTGAGATGGTGATGGTCCAAAGAAACGTGAATCCAATGTGGGACTAAGGCTGTTTTCGCCGAGTTTGGCGTGATCCAGACAGATGGCTCGCAGGTTTTCCACTGTGGTGTTATCTGAAAGGCAACAACAGTGAGTAATGAATAGACACGGCAGACTGGTGCAGCTAGATGTCTCAAGCAGACATCTAATGAAGCATATAGAGCACCTGGAGGCATGAGCTTCATTAGAACACGTTCATTTAAAAGTAGACACTTCAAGTTTTCCATAGATATGTTTCTCATGTCTGTGTGTGAAGTATTCGCTCAGTTTTGGTTCATCTTAGTGACGCGTTTCAGAAAGTAGTTTGCGGAGACTGAGACAGCTGAAAGCGCACCCTGTATATTTTCTTTATTTTACAAAAGTACAATCTTTTGTTGATATTGTGAGTGTACATAAACAAAAGTAGACCCATCATAGATTCAAATGATGTATTACACTTGTTTGTACAACAAAAAATGGCGGAGGATTTTAAGTTCTTTTCACTGTTATCAGGAAAAAATGCAAGTGATCGTGCTTGCGCCTCTGTCGACCCCACGCAAAACGTGATTTTAAAATGCATAATTTTTTTTTTCTTAACACTAAATTTGTAACGCAAGTAACGTAATTATATTGACTTTAGTAACTGTAATAAATGAAACTACACAAATTTAAAATGTAACACGTTACATTACTGCGTTACCAGAAAAAGTAATTAGATTACAGTAACACGTTACGGTGTAATGCGTTATACCCAACTCTGGGTATACCCAGCTGTGTATCTACGCTTGGCTAGTTTCATAAAATATTTTCATATTGAGAACCAAACAAACCTCTATCAAGTAAAGCACTTGAGATGGTGATGGTCCAAAGAAACGTGAATCCAATGTGGGACTAAGGCTGTTTTCGCCGAGTTTGGCGTGATCCAGACAGATGGCTCGCAGGTTTTCCACTGTGGTGTTATCTGAAAGGCAACAACAGTGAGTAATGAATAGACACGGCAGACTGGTGCAGCTAGATGTCTCAAGCAGACATCTAATGAAGCATATAGAGCACCTGGAGGCATGAGCTTCATTAGAACACGAGCTCCATCCCGGAGGAGAGGCATGTTGAGATTACAGCCCAGGTCTGCAACTTGCCAGAGGAAAGAGATGTAGCGCAGGTGTAGGGACATTATCTAAGACAAAAAGAATCAGGGGTTACACTTAAAATGGCCAAACACAAAACATTAAAAACAGTTATAATAAATGCAGTAATAAATGTAATACTAAATCCAGACATTTAGCAAATGGGGGGGGGGGGGATTCCATTAATTTTATTTTTTTTAATAACTTCTGACTGTTACATCAAAGTCAGCTTGAAACTTGCATTATAAGAGGAAACACATTCCATTATGCACCATATTTGTTTGTGGGCATGTTACAGGGCCGGAGTGGGACTAATTTTCAGCCCCAGAGTTTCATGCCTTAGTTAGACCGGCCCACTTTAGTTCACGACTGACTATAGCTATTAAAACAACAATTAAAACCAGTGTATAAAAGTCTGCAGTCTGCAATAGTGCACTGTTCTCTACAGCCTTGTAATTCATTGTATTTTTCTAGAGCTTTCATTTTTTTATACTGGCCTTTTCAGCGCCGTCTTTGCACTTTCTATCATCCATTTTTCTTATTTGTTGCTCAAATATCTCCAACATCTGACTTTTTTTTCTGAGCAAGGTGCCGCTGTCGGAGGAGTCAACAGATAATTGCCAATTAACTTCAGAAATGGAAAATAAGGGACAATTGTGATTTTTATAAGAAAATAAGGGACAGGATAAGGGACGCTCAAAATATTTGTACTGTACCATAATGTATGTAAATGTGTGTTCTCAGTAATAATCACATTTGTTTTGCTTAACCGATTTATGTACAATTATTCTAAAAAAAATTTAATGTCACACAAAAAAAAGTCATCGGCCTGAGTAAATTGTACCATTATAGAATAGTGACTGCACAAGTAGTGCAGTAATTTAGGAGGTGAAAATACTGTGAAATTACATACATACAAATGGCATGAAATTTGAAAGCATAACAACTGAAGGTCTATGAAGCGTCAGGCCATAAAGCATTTTTTTAAACAATGGCACTTTAATTTTTGAACTAAAATATTAGTGCAACCATATAGCCTATGAATGAATGAAAATGGATATTTTTCAATTAAAGAAACATTTTAGAGTGTGGGCTGCTTCAGGTGCTTGGATTTGTACTTCAATATAATGAGGTATAAGTTTCAGAATACGACAGAAGTTGCATTTTTAAAATTGTATTTTTTTTTCTTCTCCATTTAACAGCGTTAACTAACTTACAATAGTGAAAGACGTCCCTCACCGATACCACTTTTTCCAGTACTCACCCGATACAGATACTTTTATTTTTGGTACTTGCCGATACAGAGTACCGATACCGATATTTTTATTGCATTTGTACATTTTTTAAATATTGGGTACAGAAACCAAAAGAGTATGTATAGTGTTAGTTGGTTAACTTCATTTATCAAATAGATACAGTCAAACCAAAATGTATTCAGACACCTTCAACATTTCTCACATTATCACAGTTTATTCGCTATAGTTAAGAAAATGGTAATAAAATATAACAAGAACTCAGAGTTACACTGTGTCAGAACAAATTCAGCTTGATAATGTCAGATAACTTTGATAGAAAGGTATGTAATAGATTACAATCAACCAAAAATTAGACAGCTATGACAGTATTTACACAACTATCAATACTTAGTCGAGCAGCCACGTTATATTCATTGCATACATATACTTCGTAGTAGACATCCTTAACTCCTTTCTGCTGTCTGTTGTTCTGTTGTTGGTGTTTCTTTGTTTGAATATGGTGCTTATCACATGCTGTGTGGTATCGGCGTTTGGTATCGGGGCATTTTAACGAGTACGAGTACGAGTACAGGAGACCAGTATCGGGCCCGATACCAGTATCGGTGCATCCCTAATTCATGATCAATAAGTTGTTTGCATTCGCCCAAACTGATTTGGCAAAATCAAAACACAGACGGTGAGCGCGAGTCCCGCTCGCTGTGAAGCAGCCGGCAGAGGATTCCACTTGGTCTTAAAGCCTTCCTCGAACGGCTACGTTCACAAATACAACATTGATTTGCGCAATAGAATGATTAGTTATCAATTGAGAATTTGTTATTCATATGGTCTGGTGGTCATTTGACGTATGCCTGCGAATACGGGACAAACTGTGTTATAGCTTTCATACGGGACGCTTCTTTGATGCCTTAAATACGGGCATTCCATATTTCAACCACAGCGGCATGACAAGGCCGGCCCTCGCTGCCAAAAAACAGACCGGCCCACCGGGAATCCTCCCAGTTCTCCCGATTAGCCAATCCGGGCATGGCATGTTATGTAGTAATCTAGTACTTTAAGTCCCTATTAGGCTCTTAGGGGTAGACACACAACAAACCAACGGCAAAGAACCTGTGCTGGCCATTTTTCGATATGGTCATTTTTCAAATCGTCATATCGCCAGCCCGTGAGATCGCCGATAAACGGTATTATCGTGCATGGGTGGGTGGCAAGAGAGAGACTCTCTGTAGCCTACTTGTCATAGGCCATTTCATAACTATTTGGCGTTTTAAACCATGTGCGAGAGAGAGCCTATGGAAGCACCGATAATCTAAATAATATACTTTCAAACATATTGATAAACTAACATGTTAAATATAAAAATATTTAAAACAGCTAGTTCATATATATATTCAGAAACAGTCATACATCGCTATTATTGGACCGCGCGTCCTGTGACAAGTTTGCCGCTTTGGCGCACGGAAGTTATCAGTCTAAAAGGTCTGCAAAATCAGTCAACTGTGAAAATCAAAAGTAGATTTATTTTAAAGACCAACAGTTTAACACTAAATATTGGACATAAACGAAACACGTTAAATATAAAGTATTTAAAACGGGTAAGTTCATATATACAAATATTCGGAGTAAAATTAAATTAAACGGATACATCAGTCATACAGCGCTACGGACCACGCGCCCTATGATGAGCCGCCACAGAAACAAGACTGAAATGCGTTCTAACATAACTGTGGCATTAAACTCAGTCAGTGAGGGCTCAGCTAAAATATTGCACATATATAGGCCGTTCAGATTACTTGTTAAAGTGCAATGAAATACCTTATGTCAGCAGACGATGTACATCTGTGTTTGTGCCGATGTACATCAGGCTCTAATCCTCATTTTCGTGTGTGTGTGTGTGTGTGAAGTGCGGTGCTGAATGAAATAGCGGGGCAATTTGATAATAATAGCCGAATTATAATGGGCCACCTAATAATAATAATAATAATAATTTAATCCATTAATAGGACAATGAGCCTAATATCATCTTGACTATCAACAAAGACAACTGCTATCGTCGATACACAATACTATCGTCACAACCCTACTGAGGAAAGCCGACTGTGGCATCGCCTTGTGTTGTCTCGCATTGCCTGCATCGGGGTAAAAAAGGTTGCACTAGAACACACTGGACACACTACAGCCGATGGCCAATTAGCGTGTACGCTCTGCGTTTGCGTGAGAGAACATAACTCTCCCACACCAGCAGGTGGCAGTAGTCTGTATTCGGCATTCAAACAAGGAAACCAGAAGAGCTAGAACTGTGTATATACAAAGCAAGCAACGCTTTATCATTGTTTACACCAGAATCAGAATCAGAATGAGCTTTATTGCCAGGTATGTTTACACATACGAGGAATTTAAACAACTGCGGAGCACGCCACGGAGGCAGCCATCAGCGTCGGTGCCAGCAGCACTCAATACTGACGGATTTGTGTAGCTTTTTTCAATCATGTCTGCTAAGTTGCAAATGGCACTGGTATTGTCAGTCTTTGGTCTTCTTCTTGCGGATAAAGAAAAAGAAACTGACAGAATGACAACAAGTGTCTGTACGCTCCCTCTTAACTCCATCATTGGTTTGCTTTCGTCCATTTTTTTTTCTTGTGTGCACATTCGCTAAGCTAAATAGCCAATCGGAGTTCTCTTTCTCGCCGACGAGCTCTGGCACCGATTAGACATGCAGAATAGACCAAAAAACAGCTGACGGCATCCGACTAGATGCTCAAAAACCACCCAACATTGCCTGATGGCCAACTGTTGGCTTGGTGTGTCATGGGCTTTAAGCAACTGGAAAATCTACAGATCTCTCAGCAAAGCATCACGGGTGGATATACACAATTTATCAACACAGCTTCTAAAGACATTTCTCAGATCTTGATTTTTAGTGACCATAGATGCACTCCCCTTTTAATGTATTCAATGTGTAAATAAATAGACAGTTTGGCTCAATTGTGTGCCTGAATGGCAAAGTGCTCACCACGCCGGGAAGACAGCTCTCCACTTCAGGGTTTGGCCCATCACTGAAGTGATTGCCATGGTTCCCAGGGGAGCCAGTGGAGGAGTCTGAGGAGCTGTCTGGACTGGAAGGCATATTGGCGCTAACCTGGGTGAGCTTGGCTGTGATGAGCTAGAGAAGAAAAAAAAAAAGCACTCTTGTAAACTATAACATATCCTGTTCATACGACCTCTACAAAAAGTGCTGTTAAAAGTAAGGCAAAGGATGCGTGGGTGAAATCCCCTATTGAGCAAATTGAGAAAAACAGCCAAGGAGATGCCTACAGTTTTATCTTTGAGGTTTAGCTGCCCGATTAGCTTCCTGTCATCTGCTGGGTCAATGATCTCTCCCCCGATGAACAGCTCAATCTTGGTGTGTGTGCTGTTGGCCTTTATTCGATTCAGAATGCAGCGTCGCACAGAGCCAATTGTGTCGTTGGTATGCGACCAAATATCCAGATCATCAACCTGTCGGCCTTGGTTTGGGAAACGCACAACTAGTGTGATATGCTTTCCTCGGAAAGCCCTTAAAATGAAAAAAAAACAACAACATTTAAATAGAGTTGATTAGAATCTGGCCATCATAGACAAGCAAAAAATACAAATTTATTGAGTTAATTAAAGACAGGTTTGAATGGGTCTACCTGGACATGGGCAGGATAGTCCTCTCCTCGTGGTAGTCACTGTCACACTCGGTTATATACTCCCTGAGCACCGTCAGTACTCTCACCATGCGGATGGCCTCCTGTCTGGCACAGTTAATGCTGTCTTTATCTCCATCCAGCACACACAGAGTGTCATAGGAGGCTTTGAGCCGGTCAAAGCAAGACTGAATAAAATCCTCATGGATCTCTACCTGCAAACAGTCATTGACACATGTTAAAAACAAACTCAAGAGCAGCCCAAAATTTATTACAGCAAGTGATATACTTTTCCACTGTATCATTACCTGATTGGCTTGTAATTTTGGTCCGAGGTTTGTATAAATCTCTTTAAGCAAGTCAATTGCTCGGCTAGCAATATCATCACTTCCTTGAATCACAACCTGTCAACGAAAAAATAAGGAAAATAGATGGTTTGAGCTCAGGCTGACATTTAGCTTTAAAATACTTCTGGTGACACTGAAAATCACCTGGTGATATTACAACAACATGTATAACTGTGATGAGGTCACCCAAAAGTTCCATCCAAGGGCATATTTCCAAATTTTCTACTTGACATTGTTAAAATACATTGACTTATTACAAAATAACCAACAGACTAAAAAAATGAAGGCATTTGAGATGGGTAATATACCAGAACAAGCAGCTCTAAACATACCAATGAAGGTCCAACAGCTCTAATTGACTCTTACCCTCCACAGGTAATCCAGCCCTATCAGCTCCAAGTCATCCATCATGTATGCCCGGCGTTTTGCCACCAGCTTGCCCTCCCTGCAGTTGACTGCCTTGAAGAATCGTTCAAAGCATTTCATCCCGTTCTCTGTCAGCAGCGAGGGGTCAAGCTGCAGTACGTTGTTCTCAAAAAAGTCCTTGTTGATGTCAGGGTCAAGGTCGGGTTCGTCCCCCATGAGTTTGGAGTACCATTTGAAGCAGGCCTCCCGATCACACAAGAACACAGCGTTCTCCGCCAGGCACTTCCAGATCTGCTTAGCCTGAGGTGCACACAGCCAGAGTTGCCCATCTTTCAGTAAGAACCTGAAGGATGAGGATATTTAATCATTTGTTATTTAGGGGGTCTTTAGAGAGTCTAAGAACTAGCCGTTTTAATAATAGACCTTGTGGTGCAGACCAAATCCATTTGATGACAGAGCTTGATTGGTGTGAAAGCTGTTTTCTGAAATTAGGTGCACACCAAGAAATTGTCTGTTCCTTGGTGTACAAGAAATTTACCATTGATGACAAATAAATAGCCTTTCATATTACAATAGTCTAGAACATTCTGTGTCTGTTTAGTTTTGCTATTAAAATCAAAAGGATAGAAACCAGAGTAAAAAAAAGTGAAGTGAAAAACACTTTCCATTTGTGGCACCTTCATCACCTAGCTACAGTGATAAACAGCTTATTCTAGTACACTGTAATACCCATGTTGATGACAAAAATGAGTAATGTTTAGAGCCAAATAAATTGAAGAGAGTAAATAATGGAATTGAATTTGGATTCTGCAATCTAAGCAGTGTATAGGAAGGTTGTTTATAAAGTATAAATACCTCAAGAAATTGAGCCGCTCCTGGACCTCCTGAACATGACTATACCGACTTCCTGGCCTAACCGTCTGGGGATCAAAGTCTGTGTGCTCTGATAAAACATAAAAAGTTAGCACTGGCAAATGTTTAACACTGTGGGCATAAAACTAAAAACTAAAAATAAATGTTAAAGGGGTCATGACATGTAGGTTCAGATATATATTTTTTTTGTACCAAAAAAAAGCCCAATATTTATAAAAACGATAATTTTCCACCTTCATTTTCACTCTCTGATGAAAAACAGAAGTGAAAGGGACGTTACCTCTTGTAGAAATGGAAGTAAACACCCACTGCAGTGATTTGCTAACTAAAATCGAACCCTATCCACGCCCTCCTTTACAGCATGTTGTGTGTTTTGATACTCGAGATGGCAACAGGGTTCCAGGCAAAAAAAATTACAATTATATATATATATATATATACCATTGGCTCCTATAAGAAACAAAATTCGGTGCCAAATTATTTTTTAATTGCCACAGAACATGTTTTATTTCTTTTCATATTTACTTTTACATTTCAGTCATATGGTCATGGGTTTATGTCTCCTTTTACAGCATCAGCATTTTAATCCATCTTGTAGATGTCTTGGGAACTAAGGTTCACTTAAAGTGGGAACTGAAGCGCTACAGCGATCGCTCATGCCACATTAAAGAGCGCCAAAACGTAATTATTGTTTGCATTTCGTTATGAACTTGGCAGAATTTTAAAGCTGATACTTTGTTTAGTAAAAGGTAACAGAGCACAAAGATTATTGCGATTATTTGACAGCAAGTGCGCTACAAATAATATGAAGTTCACACATTAACAGAACACAGCATATAGACTAAAGATCTTGATAACAAGAAGCCATATTAGTATCGATTATAAACTAGAATTGTTAACAATATTGCTAATGTCCACACAGCTGACAGCTTCACCTGTTAGTTTGTTCAAGTTGTGCACGAAATAGACACTGCTTTTCTGCACTTTTACTTCGCACGTCTCCGTCATTTTCATTCTCTCTCATGCTGCCACAACTGGAGCTGCTTTAGCAGGTGTGCTGTCAGTGCTAGGGCTGGGCGATATGGGCAAAAATTAATGTCTCTGTATTTTTTGGACGATTTGCGATATACGGTATATCTCTCGGTATTTTCGTTTTTGTAATTGGATTTTTAAAAAATCTGTATTTAGGCTATTTTGATTATTCCATTAGTCACTTTACAGTCAGTGCTATCATAAAAATAGACTTACTTGTAGGTTTAAAATTCTACATGTCACATTTATTGTCCATGTATTGCCTCATATCGAATCGCTTATAAAGAAAATATTGATATATCATACAAACCCGATATACCGCCCAGCCCTAGTCAGTGCTGCTGTTTTTTTCCATTAAAACTTTTATATGCATCGTCTCAGTTTATTAGGTCAACATAACAAAAGATGTGATCGCAAAACAAGCAGGAAAAAAGTATCCTGCCTGAAAAAAAGTAGGAAAAAAAATATCACTCGCAAATTTATATTTTTGGTTGCAAAAGCGACCATTTTAGGTGCAGTCTGGAGCTCTGGGCAAGCACTGTGATAGAGCTGTATTTGCTGGTATATGATGTATATTAAGGGGCGTGTCAAGGAGAATCACGATCTCACAATTCTCTCTATTTCATATCCACGCGTTTCAAATGGGTAGAATAGAATAATACTTTGTATTTTGAGCTCTGATTCTTACAGTATGACTTTTTTGTAGAGTAACCTCTTATGTGTGTAAATATCAAGCACATTTTGATTCTCCATTTCATGACCCCTCTAATGAATAAAATAGGTATGTCAATATACAGGTGCATCTCAATAAATTAGAACGTCGTGGAAAAGTTCATTTATTTTAGTAATTCAACTCCAATTGTGAAACTCGTGTATTAAATAAATTCAATGCACACAGACTGAAGTAGTTTAAGTCTTTGGTTCTTTTAATTGTGATGATTTTGGCTCACATTTAACAAAAACCCACCAATTCACTATCTCAACAAATTAGAATACTTCATAAGACCAATAAAAAAAACATTTTTAGTGAATTGTTGGCCTTCTGGAAAGCATGTTCATTTATGGTTGTGCTGCAGTTGGTTGATTAGGTCATGTCGATAGAAGACATGTGGGCTCCGCTGCGTTTGACTAAAGTAAGAAAGAAAAACACATGACTGAATTATCCTTCCCATTGTAATATCTTCATTATATGGCAAGTTCTTCAACTAAATTGTATGACAATGGGCTTTTTAGGTATATAGCTAATTGAAAGCTTAAATTTACATTAAAGAAGCAATATCCCGAGACAAATCACAGCAAATGCAGAAAAATAATTTTTCATCATATTAAACTCATTGCATAAGGTGTTGGAAAGTATTGGAAAATGTGAGTTCAGGCTTCTGCAATTTTATTTTCTCCAACGGACTCACACATTTAAAGCATCCCAAAGGAAGAGTGCACTAAATCCAGACCTTATACCATACGCCAAGAGTATGCATTTGTAGGTTTATGAAATGTAACCCACAGCAGCACTCTTCCTGTGAGAAGCTTTATACGCATGAACCTCGTCCACAGGCACTGATTGGTGATTTGATTAGATGGTGCAGGAGACACCAAGCAGATTTTCATAAATTACAGATTTACTGAAATCCAAAAGCAAAATTTAGCTTTGAAAATAAGTTATAATAATGATGATGATAATATTTCCCAAAATTGCTGTCCACTTACCCCTCTAAGCTCTTTAGTAAGTTAATAGGTATTTTCTTTCTGAAAAACAACAGGGATGCGTACGATACATTTGCTACATTTACATGCTCTTCCTACAATGTGTGGGTAGTTTTCATGTAAATATTCCTTGAATATGAGCAAAAATTAAATTTTTTTTTTCATTTTTTTTTTTGTGTACTAAAACAAGTATAAATGTAATTGATGGCTGAAGTTGAGCTGCATTACCTTAAATTCTGGGGGGCTTCTCCAAAGAGGCTACAGATCTCCCGTATTTGCTTCAGTGCAGGAATCACCCATTTGTCATTAGTTCTTAATTCTTCAATGAATCTGTCTATCCACTGCATCTTCTGTGTGTCCCTGTCCTACAACAGTACAAAAACAGTGTTTTTAATTCAATGTCCTCAACTGTTTACTCACTCTCATGTGACCAAAACATCTTATAAAATGACTTTTGTTTAGCATGGAAGAAAGAAATTCAGTCCATTTTTCAGTTTTAATTTTGAAAGATCAGGATACCTGGGAACAGCTATAGTCCAAAATCTTAATATGAGCACTAAGGGCCTGGTCCATGATATCCACAGGAACATCATCACTATGGGCCAAATTCCACAGCAGATTGAGCACTTTGTGAGCCATCACACCATCCTTGTCATCCTCTGCCAGTCGACGAATCAATTCCAGTAACTTCTCTCTCTGCTTTTTACTTGCATTAGTCCAGCTCTCCTATAAACCATAAAATGATTCCTTTGAGGACAGAGATTCTGTAATCGGTTGGAATGCTAGTAAGGCACACATAAAAATGCCTATAATACATGGTCTCTACATTAAGACAATCTTTTTTTATGCATAAAACTGAAATTGCCAGTTCATTATGAATAACCTTGAAGCAGTCAAAGAGATGGTCCAGCTGTTCAGGTGAGAAATCCCATGCCAGCTTTGCAAGGAGATCATGAACGTTCTTGACAATAGCCTCATGTTTCCCTGCCTGAGGATATAGATACCATTATTACAATTACAAAACCTGTTTGAATGACAAGATGCCGCAAAGTTTACTAATAAAGCAGAAATTCTAGAAGGGCTGCCAAAGGTAACATGCTAACAAATTAACTTAATTTAACATTATAGCCATGTGATTATGTTGATTTGTTAAAAGTGTTTGATTGGTAAAATTGTAAGTATTGTATGGCTTTGCATGAATATCTAAGAAGAAAGCATGTAAGAATGACAAACAAACACAACAAATTATACAATATACATTAATCACACAGAAACTTGAGAATGTCTCACTTGAGCGGCCCAGATGTTGTCCAGGTCCTGAAGCGTTAGGGCCTTTTCTTTGATGACAAATCGCAGGATCTTCTCCAGTTTCTCCACATATTGTGGCTGATGAAGGCTGTCTCGCAGCACAATAGACAAAATATTGTTCTGCTGAATCCATTCCTGTGGGAAACAAATGCATGTTCAACTAATGTGAAGATACAGATTTGAATCAAAAACTTTATTTCGATTACCTCTAAGGCCTTCACATACCTAAATAACACCAAGTTTTGTTAGCTTAGTATATTCAATGATAATAACTGGAGAATGTTATAAGCTATTCGGTTAAGTACTGCAGCATGACTTACTGCCATGCGTTCTGCTGTCAGCCACTCTTCCTCTTCAGGATTGCCATGACGATGTGTGTAGTAGGAAACACTTGAAATCACCTTGTTCACTTCATTTAGTGCATTCATTTTGCCATTAAAAGAAGAAATCTGCAATAACCTGTAACAAAAAAGGTCAATGATCAAGAAAAATCATTTCACATGCTGCATAATGTCTAGTTTTAGCTGATGTTCAGCTCACCTAAGAATCATTTTTAACCTAAATATCTCTAAATTCTTCACTGTTTCCTCTTGTCCTGGTACTCGAGAAGCCAGGTTCTTCAAAGATTTGATTATCATAGACAGGGCATCGTTTTTGGCTTCGTTCTTTGCTTCCTTTTTCAATTCCTCATCTGTGAGGTTTTCTAGAAACTGGGGAACCATTTCTATGATGGGAAGGAAGTACTTCTTCACTGTGTGCAAAGTGAGAAACTCATAGCACTGTCCAAAAGGCCTGCGAAACGAACAAGTAAACCAAACCTTATTAAAATAAATTCCAGGTTCCAGGCAAATAAGTTAAATATGCTTCACTTCTTACTTAATGAGTGCAGCAATGATCTGAACATTCAGAGCTTGGCCACTCATGGATCGATCATGCAGAATTTGAAACCCGTTTAACGTGCCAAATTTGTTTATTAAATCCACCAACCAGCCCTGCAGGAAACAAATAAACAGGAAGTTTTCTTTGAATAGACCAATACAGCAAAACAAAATAAAACACTGAAATTAAAGCTGAAGGCAGCTTCATAAACAGGTAATTGATGCATAAAACATCCGTGGATTTAACTACATAAACGTAACTTACAGGTTAAAATTTATATGAATGCATAAGAAAAAAAAAAGTGTATATTTTAGGTGATGCGTGACTAGTCATAATTTTCTTTTTAAGCTTAACCATATCAAAACACTAATTTTATTAATAAAGTTCAATAATTCAAATTAAAGACATCATTAAAGTCTGGCACAAACCCCCACTCACCTTAGGAGAGCGAGGGTCAGGTGGACGGGCAAAAAGCTCATCCTCAGCTAGCTGAACCCCAGCAGGCACCGTCTCAGAGGGCCGAGTACCATTGTAGATGTGGAACTTACAGTGGGGGTTGGTGGCCATCGCCAAGAGTTCTAGCAGAGGGAACCAGTCCTGAGAGAGCTTGCTCACACACAGCTCCACCAGTCGGTGGGCGTTATTAATGATGCACCGCTGCCGAGAGAATGAGACACAGATCGACAAGTTAGGCCAAACACATACCATCCTAAAAGTATCGAGTACGTTGTGACTTTAAAATAGACTGAAATGCAACCATAGTTGACGCACTTTGATTTACGTTGAGAAGGAAGTCATAAAATGTAAAACAAATCAACTATATTTGCAGTGCCATTGAAGCTGATCCTAGAGCAGCCTTGGAAGAGCTAAAACAAGCCTCATACGAGAGCGATGACTCAGTGCTGTGTCCTAATACTGCCTCTGTTTTACTGAAAGGAGCTCTTTGATCAAAGCTTTGGCATTTCAATCAAACAGCCAAATTAGATGAAGGCAACCAAAATAAACATTGTTTCTTCACGGTCGCCCAAAGTAGTAATCAATACTTGAGAATACAGACCTGATGGCCAAACGGTTAGTATTGTGCAAACAAAAAGACAAAATGTGCTGCTGAAATGAAAGAAGTGATGAAAATGGCACCATCAAACAAGTTGCAGGACTTACATGGATTTCAAATTTCCATCCACTAACAGCCTCATCTGTCAGTATTTTTGTAAAGGATATTGTCAAGCCATCTCTGAAAAATCTCTGGCATGCTTCACACTTGACATCAAGTCCTGGAGACAGAAATGAAAGCACAACCTATCAGAACCTGACATTTACACAGGCTGAAGAACTCCTTCAAGAGCAAAAGTGAAAGCTTAAGATGACGCAGATAAAGGTAAGAGTGCTTCTGCCACTACTCAGCAGAGCAATTGATGAAAACAGCAGGAATATTAAATGATGAACAAGCCCTAAAAATAAAGCATTACCTTTTTTACAAAGATCCATAGCAGCTTCAAGAAGAACTTCTAATTCACCCTTTGGCAAAACTGGAACGACCCAGCGAGGCCTGTACATAAAAAAAAAACAAAAACATAATTAATCAACATAATACATCACTGATAAGACACAGATGTGTAATCTCCCTATTAGCAAATAATAGCCTAAATAAATATCCTTTAATCAATTTCCTTGTAGTTCATCTCCAGTGCTCCTGATTTAATCATAAACATAATTAGACCAAATATAGGATACGAGCCCTAACCTGTTGATCATGTCATCCAGCTTGGCCAGTTCAGTGTGGGGGAAAGCTGGCTCCTCCTCCTCCAGGGGTGTGGGACTGTCCCCCTGACCCTGGTCATCTGGTGGGCTCACTGGGGAGTTCTCGTTGGATGAGTTGGGAGAGGATGTCTGCAATGCAAACAGTTCACAGATTTAGAAAGTATGTGATATGAAGATAACATTCAGGGTCATTACTATAAACATGGAGAACAATATTAAGTGGCCTCATAAAACAAAGTCTGCCACACAGGCTGTAAATGATGACATGAAAAGCTATTCATAACATTTAATTTCAGTAAAGCATTGTATTTAAGAATAAAACAAATCTGTCAAATAAATGCCGTTTTTTTTTTTTACTTTGAATCCCGAAAAAAGTCTCATGTTTCCACAAAAATATTAAGCAGCACAACTGTTTTTAAGATTGACAATAAGAAATGTTTCTTGAGCGCCATATGAGAAAACCATTATTTTAAAAACTGAAATAACATTTCACAATATTACTGTTTTACTGAACATAAACTCATACACTATGCACAATATGACCAGGCATATACATTGTAAAGTAAACAAGGTCAATTTTAATTTCATCATGCCTATATATATTATTTATAGGGTTATTTGATGCCAAGTTAGCATCTGAGACTATTCATAGTAAGAACAGGGTAAAATCAGTTTTAAAAAGATAGGCAAATCTATTAATAATCATAAGCCATAGACAAATAGCATAAATAATAGAAAAACTATATCTGAGATTAAAAGAAAATTCTAGACATTCTCCTGTTAACACTTTATGTGGTACAATTGACAGTAAAAAATAAGAAAGCCACATTCAAGAAATGTAAACCACCTTAATGACTTGTGTATCTTAGTGACGGGATAAACCTTCAAATAAGCAAGCATAAAAAGTATGTATCCATGTAAGGGATTAAAAGAATGAAAGAGAAAGCGTAAGAAAGATAAAGCAGCTTTAAAGGGTTAGTTCACCCAGAAATAAAAATGGTCAATAATTACTCACCCTCGTGTTGTTCGAAACCCGTAAGACCTTCGTTCATCTTCGGAACACAATTTAAGATATTTTTGATGAAATATGAGGGCTCTCTGACCCTCCCATAGACACCAAGGTAACTACCACGTTCAAGGACCAGAAAAGTACCAAGATGATCGACAAAGTAGTCCGTGTGACATCAGTGGTTCAACTCTAAAGTTACTGTAAAGTTACGAAGCTACGAGAATACTTTTTTGCGCAAAGAAAACAAAAATAACGACTTCATTCCACATTTTCGTCTCTACTGCGTCACTTGTGGACGCGCGTTCACAATAATACCATGACGCGAGCGTGTGGCAGCGCCGCCACACGCTCACGTCATGATACCGTCGTTATTTTTGTTTTCTTTTTTCTCATAGCTTCGTAACTTTACAGTTGAACCACTGATGTCACACAGACTACTTCGTTGATCATCTCGGTACTTTTCTGGACCTTGAACGTGGTAGTTACCTTGCTGTCTATGGGAGGGTCAGAGAGCCCTCAGATTTAATCAAAAATATCTTAAATTGTGTTCCGAAGATGAACGAAGGTCTTACCGGTTTCGAACAACACGAGGGTGAGTCATTAATGACAGAATTTTCATTTTTGGGTGAACTAACCCTTTAAGATGCTCCGAGTCAGTTTCCTGTGCCGTGTCAATGGATGCATGTGGGCTGGAGCTCTGCATGTAGAGCTGAATGGAGCCTGCGGAACTTGGGAAATGTGGGGGTGTGCTGGAAAAGGCTCCTTATGCTTGGCTGACCTACATAGCCAGTTTGCTTCTCATGTCTAGGCGCTACACATTTCTAACCAACTGGTGTGCTTTTCTCTGCCAGGTGTCTCATCCTCATTGATTCCTGCCTTTTAACATGCGCTTGGTGAGCTCAGGTGTAATAGATAACACTGCTGCAGTCTATCGCTGGAGAACGTAACAATTGCCTTCTGCAACATAATCAAAGGGAGCCTCTCGTCTTTTCTTTTGTCATAATTCTGTTTTTTTGTTTTTTTTTTTGACCACAAATGCATTAAACCATTGTTAAAACATTATTCAACCAGAAAACACAATGAAGGCAGAGATACACTTGCTTCTGGGAAATCCAAAGTCTCGGTAAGACCTCTCAAAAGACACCCAATTTTTTTATCTTCTGAAACTAAATGTAGATATTCTCTCACCATTTTGCTCTATCCTTTAAAAGCCACAGAAAAAATAAATGAATAAATAAATAAATCAAGCTTCAAAAAGTTTATAAAGTCATTAAGAAAGAAATCCATATGAATCAAGTGGTTGAATCCAAGTCTTCTGAAGAGACATGCTGGCTTTATATGAACAACAGATTTAATTTAGGCTTTTATTTACATAAAAACACTAATTAACACACAAACATAAAGCACATCAAATATGGTAAACAGAAGCAGAAACATGCTTGTTTGACGTGATAACCAATGAATTTTCTTCTCTCATAAAGGACACATGGTTGAGACTATATTTTCCACAGTTGTTGATGAAAAATGATATACAAAAATGGAGTATATTAAAATATCTCCATTTATTGGGTGAACTATCCCTTTAATGTCTCACTGAGCTAGACTTTTGACTAGCTGCATAATGTATGGTCAACTTTACAGCATTTCCTGTACTGCCCAATTAGAAAGGAAGAACGATCTAAGAGTAATGCAAAAGCAAACACAATGTGTGGTTGGTCGCTTTACATGACATTTAGTGGCAGGTAAACCTGAAATTAATGATAATACAATATGAGGCCAGAGAGAGCAATAAAGTAATTTTAAAAACGATGCAGCAGAATGCTGTGAACAACTGTCAGACAACACTGAAAAAAAAACATGGAAAATGTGTGTAGTTTTTGTGATCAAAGCGTCTAAACTACTGGTTATTTCACAGACATAACTAAGAAAATACAAAAAAATCCTTGCTTTTGGTAGTATACAAGGTTAATTTTGATACAATAATAGGAATGTTAAATTCAATTAATTATTACAAACAATCCAGAAGTAAGCTCATGTTTATCTCTTAACCAAATGCCATGAGCGCAGCCATAAAAAAATATTTAAAAATATATACATTTTGTGATATGATACAGGAGAGGTGTTTTTTTTTTTTTTTGGTTCGTCCTACAGTTACCTAATAACATTTCCCTCTGTTGACATCTGTTCCTTCCAGGGCAGAGCACAATTACAGAAACACATTTGCATCCATGGGAGTCGGCAAATGTTTTTTTTTTCGTTGGAACTCAGTCAACTGTCAAAATGGATCAGATGTGGTTTGAAGAACATAAAGCAGCACAACGCAAGGACACTGCATACCTTATTGATAAAACAAATTCTCTTTGGCGACAGTTTTACTTCAGTAACACAGGGCTCGCAAAATTTCTAAATCGCTGGTAGCCCTTCGGGCAGACATTCTTCAGATTTTGGTAGCCCAAAATGAATTTAAGTAGCCCTAATAAAAAAATAAAATAAAAAAAAGACATCGGCTGAACTTCACTGAAGACAAATCAGCATGATTAAAAACTTCAGTGATTGCTTTTTTTCTTCAAATAACAAATCAAGAGAGTAGGGGTGCAACGGATCAAAAAACCCACGGCTCGGATCATATTGCATTATCATATCAGATTTTGAGTAACAGATCTGATCATTTTGCAGATGAGCAAAAAAAATATGGTTCTTTATTATTTAAATAACAGAATACTTATTTGATACCACAGCAAAAACTAGTAGCATATATGGACGTAACGATTCACTCAACTCACGATGCGATGCGATTGACGATACTGATTTCACAATACAATTTTCTCACAAGTTTTCTTTTTAACAAAATTAGATTTAAGACAAATTATAAATGAAAAGGTGTCCTTTTATTATTTCCCCAACAAAATGCTGCACATTTCTTTGTGAAATTTGCAGCATTTTGTTGGAGAAATAATAAAAGGACA
>NW_015642829.1:1893059-1895196 GCF_001515625.1 Sinocyclocheilus rhinocerous
TTTTCTTTTTAACAAAATGAGATTTAAGACAAATTATAAATGAAAAGGTGTTCTTTTATTATTTCTCCAACAAAATGCTGAACATTTCTTTGTGAAATTGAAATATGTCAAATAATAAATTTTCTATAACTTGAAATTTTTTAAACAAATCCCAAATCAAATAATTAAATAATACAAATCAAATAAATCTCTTCATATAAACAAACTAAGGCTTTGGCTGTGCTTTTTCCATTTCAAATCAGAGGCAACCACAACCGAGGTTTACGAGAATACGTGCTGAGACAGTTATTTTGAGATAATTTTGTGTGTATGTATTCATTCAGATGCAAGGATATGCGAAAGAGGAATCAATTCTGTGTACGCGCATTGTCTGAAACGTGTCTCTCTGTGCACATCGGGCTTTTGCGATTTTGCGAGCTCTGGTAAGAGCAAAAAAGCAGTTGTGTTTCAACAGGGATCAGAATGGTAAACTCAAAATGGAGCACTGACCTGGTTCTGGGGCAGGGGTGGCTGGGACTGGCCATCCGGAGCCTGGCCCTGACCATCATTCCCTCCCACAGGGGAGCCACGGGTCGTGGCCGTCATACTCGACACGGGGCAGATCTTTGCAATCTTGTCTGCTTATGTCGCTGGCACACAAGAAGAAATCAGTTTCTCCTTAGGAGCGACGGAGAACCGGCACACTTCTGAAAGTGAAAGCACCACCTGGGGGACTGGATAAGTTGCAGAAACCATTGCATAACCTGAAAAATAAAGAGACTAACATCAAAATCTTTAAAACACACCTTTTGACAAATGATTTTACATGACTTTCATGATTACTGCACACAGAATGTTTTAAACCATTTTATAGAGACTGCGCTTACAAAGAGCCCATGAAATATTTTAGAGCTGAGTATAACTAGAAATAAATTTAATTAACATTTTAATCATTTCCATGCTATGTCTAGGCTTAGACATCATATGTTTTTATAATAAAATCAATGTGAGCGTACTTCCTTTTCTAACATATTTCCTAGCGACCAGAAAAAAAAGGGGGCGGTATTTGATTTTATCTATCGGGAATTGGATTGTGAAAAGTAGGTGTTGCACATAGGAAGAGAGCTAGACCAAAGGTGAGAGAACTAAAACAATGCCTAAATAACTGTTTGGCTATTGGTTGTCACAGTAAGGCCTACGTGACATCAGACAAAAAGGAAAAGGAGGAGCAATATTCACATTATGATTCAAAATCACAAAGACAATTTTTTTTTTCTTTGGAACAACATGCGCTGATGAATCTTGTACAACAAGACCAAGTATGTGCATTAAAAAAAGTAAACTGCGCCATTTTTATTTTAAATTCAGGCTTACATTTAACTATTCACATATAACACTCTTTATAATGCTATTTGTATATATGTAAATTATTTAGCATATAGATTATGTAACACTTCATATTTTCACTGAGTTCAAATTAGTTTGCTCCTAAAACTGAATGTCTGACATTTTTCATATTTATTGCACAGACATGGTAGCACAGATTCGCTATTCGGAAAGAATGTTCAATTTCAAAATGATAGTTTTGATGAAGATTCTTGAAGATCCATTTCTAGTGGTCTTATCTGGTCATATATTGCATAACAATCACTACAAAACTACAAGATATATAGTTCAAAACATGTAGCAGAGGTTTTACTTATATAGTGCATCATGTTATGCTTCCCAGGAAGCATTTTAGTGCAAAATGCATTAAATCATAGCATACAAAACAGGTCTGGTTAGTACATAAATACAAGGTCAAGTAAAGAAAAAGCATTGCAGAGCACACACTAGAACTGATGAAAATGACACATTAAAACCTGAAGGACAACCAAGGGATCTTTGTCATCAACACTTCTTAGCTAGCTGGACGTTTTTCAATATGCAGAGTATAATCGAAAATATATTATATATATATATATAACAAGAAGCTGATGTTAAAGGGGTCATATGATGCTTTTTTAAAGATCATTATTTTGTGTATTTGGTGTGACAGAATATGTTGACATGCTTTAATGTTCAAAAAACACATTATTTTTCAAACACTGTACATTATTGTAGGTCCTATATGCCCCGCCTCTCTCAAACGCTTCGTTTTCTACAAAGCCCCCTCCTT
>NW_015642829.1:1895258-1897628 GCF_001515625.1 Sinocyclocheilus rhinocerous
ATAAAACGGTTAGTTCCATTCCTCGATTCTGATTGGTCAGCAGCTGTGTTTTATTCATGATACAGCACGGCTTTGACCGCTTCACCCAACGGTTCTTTGCTTCACTGAGCAACACCCTTAGCAACATAAGCAATCAATAATATAGCATCAAAACTGTTTCATTTATTATGTATTTCGGCAGAATTACCTGTATGATATTTATTTAATGAAGTATGAGTGACCCCTGCTGGCGTTATGTTGCATATTTCATCTTTAATTTTGAAAGCCCGCCCTTCCCCGTGTCTAATAAACGCTTCTCATGCGGAGATGTGTTGATGCGTGTGCGCGTCTGTGTGGAAGCCTAGTTTCCGACGTGAGGAGGGAATATTACTGCATTTATGACTGCATTTTCTGTTTCAGGTATGATTCTGTATGTCCATCAGTTTACACTGTAATGACGCTTGCAAACTCGCGCTGTGCCGCGAATCGGTCTGTTTTAAAACTAAAAGACGGAAAACAGATGTTTTGTCATGCTGAGAGATAAGCAGGTGCATGTGTGTGAGGAAAATATCAAATATAGTGTTAAAAAAATAAATGACACAGCGGATGATAAGAGCTCCTATTCTCTGTTTTTATTTAAGCTCCATTAGATGATGCATGTTCGGAACATTCTCTTGCCGTTTACTGTTGCCGTCAGGAACTAGGACAGCATTTAAAAACATTTCAATACATACATTTTTGGTTTTAATATTTTTTATTGTGTGGTAACCGTTTTATACTACATTTATTTTAATATAGTATTTTAAAAGCAACTCGAGTCTTTTATCCTTAAATAATTATATAACTGATTTTAAAAAGGCGGACCGCATCCGCACCCCGGCATCCATCCAGACCGCGAGCCGTAACCGCAGCACCATTTTACAGGTGCATCTCAATAAATTAGAATGTTGTGGAATAGTTCATTTCAGTAATTCAACTCAAATTGTGAAACTCGTGTATTAAATAAATTCAATGAGTGCGTGTCAAAACAGCGGAGCGGATCACATAACAAGCGCTCCGGGTCGTTTATGGTAAATATCTTTCAGCGCTATATCCTCTAGTATTTTTATCTAAAGCCAAACGCGCTTTCTCTCTCTCTCTCTGGACGCGCGCCGGCGCCAGGTTTAAGAGCTGCGGATTACGCGGTTATTTTAACAACAACAGAAACACGGTGAGCAGAAAAATGATAGATTACTTTCACTAAAACACAGCAGAAAAAACAATGCTGCAAATATAGTTATTTTTCTTACTATATATTATCTATCTATAACCTATGACTAGCTAATATCAAACCAGATGTGACAAGACGTTATTCTGACATTTAGCATTATTAATCTGTAGGCTAAGAACATTTTAAAATATATGTATCTAGGCCTAATTATAATTGAGAAAATTGTTGTTAGATGGCTAGGATGGAATTTAAACTTTGAAACTAATACAATACATTTAATTAATTAATTTATTTTGTCCGGACCTTTGCTTGGAAGAAAATAGAGGCCGTGCCTCTTGCAACTTTAATTGAATAACCCTGACTTATATCATAAATAAATACTTTATTTGTATGGTTTTGTAATATGCGTCAAATATTTCCTTATGTGTCATGGTAGATTGTACTCTTATTATAGAATTTGATTACAGAAAAACTGTTTTGAACATGGTAATGGATTAAAACATAAGTAACAGGCTGGATGTACATTAAAGGGTTAGTTCACCCAAAAATGAAAATTCTGTCATTAATTACTCACCCTCATGTAGTTTCGAACCCGTAAGACCTTTGTTCATCTTCGGAACACAAATTAAGATATTTTTGATGGAATCTGAGAGCTGTCTGACCCTGCATAGACAGCAACACAACTGAAATGTTCCCAAGTCCAGAAACGTAGGATCGGTAAAATAATCCATGTGACATCAGTGGTTCATCCGCAATTATACGAAGCTACGAGAATACTTTTTGTGCTAAAACAGCTTCATAAATAGGAAGATTTCAATACATGAGGATTCTGAACGAGATTTTTTTAGCAAACCATTAAATGACTTGAGACTCGACTCGGACTCCAGCGACAAAGACTTCAGACTTGACTCGGACTCCAAGTTAAAGACTTCAGACTTGACTCAGACTCAGAGTTAAAGACTTGTGAACATCTCTGCCTTATTGCTTACTTAAAGACTTAAAATTAGAAACTACGGTTAGGCCTGTCGCGATAATTAAATAACTGTCTAATCGCGATTATTTGATCTAACCGCAGTTGTCTTATTGTGCTTTTTATACGAGACAAGGGAGAGTCATACACCGAAAGAAACAGAAGAGCACCAGTTTGCTTTTCATGCACTGTATAGCCTATACAGGGCTCC
>NW_015642829.1:1901690-1902102 GCF_001515625.1 Sinocyclocheilus rhinocerous
ACTGTCTAATCGCGATTATTTGATCTAACCGCGGTTGTCTGATACATTGTGATTATTGTGCTTTTTATAGGAGACAAGGAGGAGTCATACAACAAAAGAAACAGAAGAGCACCAGATTGCTTTTCATGCACTGTATAGCTTATACTGGGCTCCAGACTTATTCTTCCCACTGGTCGCTCTTTTGCAACTAACTTTCTCAGCTGGTCGCACGAGTACATGATTTGGTCGCAATATATATATATATATTTTTTTGCACTACAACATGAGATTATTCAATGCATGCTGATGAACTTTTATCATAGTTTATAGTTATATGGAAACGAAAGTTGTTAACATTCAACCCGTTCTTTATCATCAGTAGTATTATTTGTGATTTGAATTTTGTGAATGGGAGTTTCTCTTTTGCTGTGTT
>NW_015642829.1:1903206-1903562 GCF_001515625.1 Sinocyclocheilus rhinocerous
GTGTAGAATCCACATAAGCTTGTTTTTCATCAACCGGTCAAAATTTACAGCAGGGCATGTTATAAGCCGGGCTTCGGGTGCTTTCACTTTCGAATTCGCGATCATGTTGTCGTCTGTTTTGCATACATACATCTACACACCTTTCATTTTTTTAAGACTAAAACAAAAGATGGATTCATTGTTATTCTTAATTAAAAAGCACAACAACAACAATAAATCAGTAAGATACAATGACAAACTATAGCTTACAAAACGTTTATTGACAAAAACGAATAAGATGAGGCATGACACACACCACATGCTGTATTATATACCGACTAATAAATTACAGAACGTTTAGCAAACACAGAGGAATC
>NW_015642829.1:1904453-1932980 GCF_001515625.1 Sinocyclocheilus rhinocerous
ATATGCGCGTCATTTTTGCTGCGCGCAGCTTCTCGCTCGTGCTGACGCGGCGAGTATACTCTAAGCGCTGTTTTGTTGTGCTTTCAGTTTCGTTTGCCGTTTGATGTTTCTCATATGCAACAGAAATTGCAGCGCTTATGAGTTGACCAGCGCGGTGGTCGCGCCACTGCGACCGCACACAAAATTTAGTCGCACAGGCAGAAAAAATGGTCGCAGTCTGGAGCCCTGCTATATCATCTGAAGCCATTCCATATCTTAATGTGAGGGACAGAATTGATGTTTACAGAAACTCATCTTCCTTCTGCTGCAGCTGTCAGTCATTCTCCGCTCAGCATTCAAACAGCACGTCACGTTCAGCTATGACAGTCAGCACGGTAAAACTCTCTCTCCAAGATGATATATTCCCATTTTAATACTTTAAGTTTAAGGAAGGAAGGAATTATCACAAACAGAAATATTATTAGAAGCCTTTCTTTTTCTCATGATTTCTACCTTATATTCATGAATGTTCTTTTGTAAGAATACAAATAGTTAACAGAATAAACATGTTTAAATTGTATAATGTGCACCAAAGATTTATTTTTTCAAGATATAGTTTTTGCTGCTAAATTATACAGTCAGCTAGTTTAATTTCATAGCTTATATATTTTTATTCAAATGTAGTTTTTCTCTGTAATGAGTAAGTGAGTATTTAGTGGATTGCGTTTAACAAAGGGTTTAAAAGAGTGACCATTAGTTCCACAAACACAGTATTGATATTCTGTAGGGGTGTAGAAAAAAAATAGCGCTGGTGTTGGATCAATATTGGCCAATTCTTAGAATTTGGAATACTCTATGTAATCTTACACTGCAAAATAATAACTCAAAAAGATTAAAATATAACATCATAATTATTTACGGAACCCTTAAATTAATCAATTACATAATGAAAGCCATAAAAACAGACAATTAATCGTGATAATCGGCATAACCGTCAAAGCCCTAAAACAGACAATTAATCGCAATAACCGTGATTGTTTTTAGACAATTAATCATCAGCCAAATTTCATAATCGTGACAGCCCTAACTACGGTATGCCAACATACCGTATACCATAACAGAATATATACATTTTATTCAACAGAATCTCTCAAACCTACTTCTATTAATTTTAAAGAGGCTGGGGCATTTAAAATCAAACTTGCTTATAGTTTTATTACATTAAACGGACAACTGTCTTTTCATTTTGTGCCAACTGACTCTCAAACAAATAAGGCAGAATAGCTGCAGCTTTACTTAATGATTCAGTGGATGTTTGGTTTGTAATGAGCAAAACATTCTCATTGGCTACAAAAAAATAAGCCAAACCAACACACAAATTTCATAAAGGGGGGGGCACTGACATGGCTTTCAGGCACTGATTTCTGTAACATCAAGTGGATTTTTCAAAAATAAACTTCTTGCATCCTGGGTGCTGATCAGGGTGAGAATTTCTAGTATTTCATTAAAAAACAGCATTTCATTAAAAAAATCAATATTGCAGCATTATTGAATTTACAAAGTATTAAAAAAAATTTTTCACATCTATTTAAAATGTGATATCAAATGAAACCATTTAAGAATTCACAAAATGAATAAACACATTTGACCAACATGGTTCAATAAGGTCTTGTAGAGACCTAGTAGATTCTCAAATATCAGAAAAAAATTGAAATGCAATTTTCAAACTGATAGTTGGTTGACCTTCAAACAACAACACGATAACACACAGAAGCAGTCCGAGTAAAAGATTGTTTGAAACATTTAACTGACCTGCTGGCTTGGCAGTAATTATGGACATGCTGCTATAAGCATAATGAATACAAAAATATTTCTCTGAATCGATATGCCCACACGACAGAGACAAAGCAATTCTCTAATATAATATAACTCATAACAACAAATATTTTCACATTTGTCATAATAAACCGACCAGATGCCCAAGGACTGGCAAGCAGAATAATAAACGTACAGATTGATGTTCTCAGATAATGGGAGGAAACTAATTTTACTGTCACTTAATGGCCAAATATGGGCGTTTCCCATACTGTCAATATAAAATATTGCAGCTACCAGAAATCATCTCCAAATTCCAGAAAAAGGAATTACTGCATAAAAGAGGTGATATTGGCTGGCTCTCAAAACACAGTAAGCTGCCTATATAATCAGCATATGACGCCAAAAAATGTTGTCAAGGTAGGGAACTAAATAGGTTTTCAGTCTCAGTCAGTTTAAACGCTGCAAACGTGCCTACGATGCCCAAAAATATTGTCTGGGTGGGCAACACACTTGCTTTTGAGACACAGCCATTATGCATTGGGCCTAGTTTGAAACTGTGGCAGTTCAGGCCCGTTTCCTCCTCCAAACACAATCAGAGTTACAACAGGTTTATCTATGTAACCAGCCATGCCTAAAATGTTATTAAAGCTCTGGGGCCTCACTTGACACTGTTTTTGAATATACAATATTATTTTATAACTCAAAAGCAAGAGTGAAAGTGAATGTAAATGTAAATACAGCAACAGAAACTTGCTAACGGCTAACAGCTGGACACCAGCAAAACACAATCAGCTCGTGACAGCGAATTTAAAGCTATTAAAACATCAAAACACCCCTTTTAATTATCCAACAAGCCCATATTACAATTCAAAACTTGGTAAAAACGAAAAAAGATCAACTAGTGCCAAAAACAACCGACCTGCCCACGTCAAAACCACTTGTTTAGCCACAAATCAACCACCTCAAACTGACCTGCCGTTAAATGCAAATTAGCTTGAATAGATAATAAAAGCGGATATGCAAGTAAAATGTGAGTTTATAAATAGCCTATATAAGAGATGCCAAATATCCAGACGTCTTTAAATTCGCTCATTGAGCTGTTCGAGCTAAGCTAAGTGAGCACTGACTTGCAAATCATCTGCTATTAGCCGCTAGCTTCCTTTAGCTTCATACACAAACCCACTTACCGACAATCAAACTGGATCTTTCCTCCATACGACCCCAGATTGGATCATTTAAATGCTGTTTAATAATTACTCAGCCGCGTGCATGTGCCTGGATGTCCCGATTAAGAATAACACGCCTGTGTTGAGATCAGATCATTGGTTTATTGTCTGCTGTTTGGGTGTTTTTCCTGCGTCACCAGCATCGACCGCTGCTGCCCCCCTCCCTTAAACTGCCTTCAGCCGCTCTCTCTCTCTCCTGTGTCAGGCTGCTTAGAGACCCGTCACCGTGCTATAGGATGGAAGTAAATGAGAAGTGTATATCCGTGCATTAATTGCCTGGACGTGTGACTCAGCTGAGCATGCGCGGTTTCGAGGACTGCTCGCCTACCTAACACCTGATTTTGTGACATTCAAAAGCGTAGTATCATTCTTCTTATAACAAAATTAACGTTGTTGATTCTCCTGAACACATTTATACTAGAAATGTTGCTTAAAAACCTTTGTTTAGTCATAAAGTTGTAATTTTGGGACAAAGAATACAAAATAAAGAATTCACTTCGTATTAATAACAAGTAATTCTCTTAATAAATTATTTATCTGGCTTTAAATGTCTCATCGAAATTTAAATTGAATATATGATACTTTTTTAATTTAAAAAGTTTCTGGAATAATTTGGAAAAGTATATTTTAAGAGTGTAAAGACTGGTGTACTTTATTTTAAAGATGACATTTTGAAATGAAATTTTGAAATGTTATTAATAATAGGCTATGATAAATTGGTAATAAAATATAGTTAAATTCCAGGATAAATACCATAAACATAGAAACAGACACTTTGCAAACTGAATTTATCACTTTTTGGAAATAATGTTTGCTTTTTAGGATAAATGCACTAAAACAAGTAGCAGCAGCATGGAATAGAAAATGTAATGTATTTTCTGTGACAATAATGTTAAGGTTAGTATGTACAAACACCTCTTTTCTGTGTTTTTTTATTACAAATGTGTGTGTGTGTGTGTGTGTGTGTGTGTGTGTATATATATATATATATATATATACATACAAATGTATACAATGTATAATGTACAATATATAGTGATAACAGACATCATGCACATACCTATTTGCACACTCACCATGAGCTAAAGGAAAGTAGTGTTCTAAGCAGGCAACATGAGCATTGTCTAGGAGAAAAACCAGTTGCAACCAGTTTACACCTTTTCCTGCATGCTTGAAAGACTGGGTGATGACTTGCATGAAAGCCAATGCATTAGAAACAACATAAACCCACGGAGTGTGACATACTGTACATGGATCACACTTTAAAATCTGAACATTTTAATGCTGGCTGTCTTGACACATGCCAAAGAATGATATTTTCTAAATAGATGACATCAGGGTATCATGTAATCAGGGCTGTAACTGAAACAGTAGGCATTAACCCTTAATAGATGTTTTAAACAGTAGTTATGATACATGGTTGTCACATGACCTCATCACGTGAGTGGAATAAAGCAATCAGGTTGGAAATAAAAGCAGTTCTTTTTCATTTTGTGTGAACATTTCTGGCAGTCTGATAAAATAAGTTTAAAAAAGTTAAAATTAGCAGCTGCCTGTAATGGCTTATTTTTCATAGAAATGAACAGTCAAGTTAATATTGCATTGTAGGATACAGTATTTTGTACAGTTCTGCTGTGTACATTGTATAATGCATATTATAACAAATGCTGTACCAAACAATACTGTATACATGCTGTACACATACATACTGGAAAATAAGAGAAGTATATTAATATTCTATTCCGAACCCAATCCACTTTATAGACCAGGGCTCACCAAACTCGGTTCTGGAGGGCCAGTGTCCTGCAGAGTTTAGTTCCAATCTTAATCAAACACACCTGAACCAGCTAATCAAGCTCTTACTAAGGGTGTAGGCTATTCACACCTGTCTTGTTTGGTTCGATTGAATCGAACTCAAGTTCGTTTCCCCCTTTGGTGCGGATCTTTTGGGCAGGTGTGAATACAGCAATCGAACTCGGGTGCGGACCAAACAACCGTACCGAGACCCAGCTGAAGAGGCTTCCAAATGAACTCTGGTACGGTTGAATGGATGAACCAGTGAATGGATGACCTTATCAACATATTTATTTGTATTTGGTCTCGACCAAAGCAAGTGAACTAGCGGACTTTCCTGGTGTGAATACACCCTAAGTATACTTGAAACTAGGCAGGTGTGTTAAGGCAAATTGGAGCTAAACTCTGCAGGACACCGGCCCTCCAGGACCGAGTTTGGTGACCCCTGTTGTAGACCAAAGCATTGATAAACATCCTTTGACAACTGTTTGCTTTAAAAGAAAAAGTGTTTCAACTAAATTCTAGCCTACTACAATGACCTGGATGAATGAAATGCTTCATGGACAGGCCACCTGAATAACATGAGTCACTCAGCTGGACAATCTCTGCTTGAATAGAGCTTGACCCCTACAATCCATCAGTGACATGCATTCAATTGATTGGTCACTCAAAGGTTTTTTGTACAGTGCAGAGAAAACCCCAATGCCTGACAAAGAGTGGATGCAGGTTCTTGTGTAGTGTAAAGAATGGAAAAGGCTGAAGTTTAGTCACTTGATCTAAAGAGGAAAGCACCTTCAGTACCAAGTCTGGGCTCATGTCGCTGATGATGAACTCACTTGACATCAACGCTGCTTTAAATATTCAAGATGAAAACTGAAATATTGTAACTCCATATAGTCTATTCAAGCGCTTTTATAACAACAGATCAACAGCGAGCGCGTTAGTTGTCGTGCATGTAAATGTGTGTATTGGGACATTATTCCAGACCATTTGTGGGGTTTTTTCCGTACGGTAAGCAGAGATCGAGGCACCTAGTATACTGCCTCGTATCTCATATCTAGCTAACCACCAAACGATTCTGGCAGACAGTACGTTGCTAAGCCATATTCTGATTCAACTGCTCACCGCTTAACAACGCAGACATGGCAAAACTGTATGATCTTTGGAACAATAATGTAATATTTTGATGTTTCACTGAGACAATGCTTCATGGACAGGCCACCTGAATAACATGAGTCACTCAGCTGGACAATCTCTGCTTGAATAGAGCTTGACCCCTACAATCCATCAGTGACATGCATTCAATTGATTGGTCACTCAAAGGTTTTTTGTACAGTGCAGAGAAAACCCCAATGCCTGACAAAGAGTGGATGCAGGTTCTTGTGTAGTGTAAAGAATGGAAAAGGCTGAAGTTTAGTCACTTGATCTAAAGAGGAAAGCACCTTCAGTACCAAGTCTGGGCTCATGTCGCTGATGATGAACTCACTTGACATCAACGCTGCTTTAAATATTCAAGATGAAAACTGAAATATTGTAACTCCATATAGTCTATTCAAGCGCTTTTATAACAACAGATCAACAGCGAGCGCGTTAGTTGTCGTGCATGTAAATGTGTGTATTGGGACATTATTCCAGACCATTTGTGGGGTTTTTTCCGTACGGTAAGCAGAGATCGAGGCACCTAGTATACTGCCTCGTATCTCATATCTAGCTAACCACCAAACGATTCTGGCAGACAGTACGTTGCTAAGCCATATTCTGATTCAACTGCTCACCGCTTAACAACGCAGACATGGCAAAACTGTATGATCTTTGGAACAATAATGTAATATTTTGATGTTTCACTGAGACACCAGATGTCGCTGTGGTTCCATGTTCTAGACTAGTGCTTCTCAACGGGTGCTTTCGGCCAGGACCGCATTTCTAGGACTCTAGTTTTTTGTGACAGCGCCACCTACCGAGTCGGAGAACCGCAGTCCCAGGAACGCATTTCCAGGACCCTAGTTTTGGAGGACCGAAAAAAGTGCCACCAAGGCAGTATTTCCACCTAGTTTTAACCACTTAAGAGTTTTAGTGGTTTTTAAAGGTTTATTACACCCAAATACTACTTTCTTTATTGCAGTTAAACCTGGTTCCTAGGAATGTTGAGTAATTATTGGGTCTAAGTAGCATAATATAATAACTCAAGTAAAATAAACAAGCAATCACGGTATAGTCTTTTCAGTCACTAGATCAACCACATTTTCAAGTACAGAGGGAAGACACAAGGATGACTCTGGGGGTAGATTTAAGATTGTGTATATTTTATAAAATAATATATTACAACAGTTGAACTTGAACACACAAAAACAAATTTGTTCATGAGGTGAACCACATAGAAAGAACTTCATGGACAACGTCTTCACTGACTCATAAGAGAGCGAAAGAGAGAGAAGTGAATGAAATAAGGAACATTTAGTTGAACATGTTCAACTCTCTAATTTTAAATGTCATATTTAAAAGATCTTAGTGACCACAGAGCGCACACAGATATACGATACAGAAATAATTATATCAATCTTCATACCAATTAATGTTCATAATACGGTTATTGCATACTGTTCAAAGATTTGGAAAAATTTTATTTTGATGTTGTGGGAACAAATGGTCTTGAAACATTCATGTCAATAAAGCCCATCTGAACTGAGAAAAAAAATAACAGAGAGAGATGCAAGAAATCTGAATAGAAATAACATATTATTGACATGACTTTTCCTGACCTTTAAATATTTAAAGCACACATTGTGATGTATGCAGCAGCACTACCTACCACCTGGATGCTCTCCCCTCTTTTCTCAATTGTTTCTCTATCACCCTATTAAATTCTTATTCTTCCACTTCACTGAAATAGTAAATGGAGAACATAATCACTGCTGGGTTAACAGAAATACTGTTAAAGCTTAAAAAAAAAGGATACATTGGACATTGTGTAAAAACAATTAAATGTTCTACTCTTACCTGTGATGATAATCCGGACCAGAGAGGAAGGCCTGCTCAGCATCCTGCAGAGACAAATTCTGAAGCCCAGCCAGGCCATATATGATGGCCTATCAAAAGAAAATTGTTAATTGAAATATACACAGGTCTGTACATAAGTAGCATACGGTATAATATACAGTAGGGTTTGAAAGGGCAGAAACATGCACAATACATTATATTTTTTATTGGAAATAGAACACCACAGATTAACTGCACTTCATCCGTGAAGCTCAGTTGCGTAGGTGTTTTATGTAGTACTGACTTCAGAAAAGCAAAAAGGTTGTCCTGCTGTTCTTCACTGTCACGGTAGACAGGCACCTGGCGAAAGGACTTCGGAGGATACCACTTTGAAGTCTTCCCGTTGAGTACGTCCTACGGGCAAATTATTTTGCCACAATTATTACAATTATTTTGTGGTAATAGGATTTTTAAGTGTATTGTGTGATAGTTGTTAGTGAAGGAACAACTGACTTTAAAGCTAGAATATGCAGAATTGGAGAAACGAGCAAGACTAAGGTAGATTTTGAAAGCAATCAACCGAAAATATTCCACCCCCTACATTTAGGGCTTATTTCAAAGCCAAACCTCCAAAACAAATGAACATGCACTGCCTGAGTACTGCTGAGTACTGCTGGAGTACTCCGCTGAAGATCAATGAGTGCATGGGCAGATTGTGTGCAGGTAGGCAGGTATGTATTTAGGGAGGCAGGTAGGCGACCAATCACAGACAGGATTTTTATTGGCCTCTGACTGCCATTAAATGGGCCGCATAGTTGACAATATTTTTAACAAAAGCCCTGGTTGATTTATTTACTGTGAGTCTGTAATGATGAATATGACTAAGTACCACCAAATGCTGTTCAGCTCCCGGTGACTGTACAATGAAGTTCACCAGTCTCTTTTCCTCTGCAGTGCGGTCAAAGACAGCCTGCATGTGGGCTGGAATTTCCTCACATCCTCAGTGATGGCACGCTTTCTTGGCACTCTGAATATTGGCTGAAGGGTTCCCTGTAACAAGCTTCTGGCCTCATCAGTCCAGAAGGCAAACCTCTGGCCATACCTTTTTAAACATTAACAACAAGATTAATCTAAAGTATTGCATAAAACAATTATTGGTGTCTACTTATAACATTAAGTTAATGTAGTCAACAGGTGAATATACACATATTGTTTATTGTTTAGGGCTGTCATACCCATCAATTTTAAAACGCTCTATTAGAAGAAGACACCACCACTTCCGAATCAAAGGCATGTCCATCTGAAAGAAATGTGACAATGATAAGGAGAGTCTTTAGTTTTTAATGTATCTCTTTCCTTCAAGATAGAGAAAAATAAACATTTAAAGTATCAATTTCATCCTTATATACATTTTTGAATCAACTCACCTCCTGGAATTGAAACCCTGTGCTTGTCACAATGGAAAGTGTATACTAAAACAGAGAAGAAGCAAAACATTTGATTTACTATGCTGACAGAAACATGCAAATGGTTTCCACACAAAAAAAGGGACACTTTACCATAAGCATAAAAATCCTACAGTCATTTCCACAGATCTGGCATGGCAAGCCCTATAATCAACAAAAAAATAAGGTAAGATTAGTGATACATGAAACATGATTGATAGATCAAAGCTGCTGTCTTCTCTGTCACATGTCTTGTATATGAAATGCAGATTACAGATTTACAGATTACGCAATCATATTTCAATGGAATATCTAATTATGCAATATATTATTCACCACAATATCATGCCCAGTCTTCTCAGTCCAGCTCCCAGGATCAATTTTCTGAGCAAGATCTCTATACAATAAAAAAATTACAAATAATTTGAAACAGACAGATGTGACAACCACTGAGACATTAGGCTATAGGAACTTAGCCGAAACATATCAGTACAGGCTATAGGAACGTAGCCGAAATGTAAACTGCTATATGAACATGGCAAAGAGTATGCCTCAAATGTGGCCCTAAAAATGGCTCTGTACTCAGCATCACCAAACCCAGACTCATGCAATGTGTACTGCAAGTCTAAAAAGAGGATCTCTCTCAGGAGTGGCTTCATGATCTATAATGTGATAATGGGTAAAGACATGCACATGAGAGCTGCAGTTCACTTTGTTGGAATACACATGAACTAACCAACTTAATTACCACTACATGCACTATGTAGTATCTAGTAACAGTAACATTCCCTTACACAGAGAACGAAGTGTTCTGGCCCGCTTGCGTCGGTCCAACCTGGAAAGACTAAGACGTCTTTCATGTCGACATCCTCCTAACATTAATGAAAAATGTTGTCATTATGCAGTTCTACATTTTTGTGACACCATACATATTTTATATTCACTCACTGGAAAGTTGGCAGTGATGTTGCTTTGTGTATCCTTCCATGTAGGAACAACGAACATGTCCTCTATATAAATGTCTTTGCCCTATGAAGAAAAAAACAGCAACTTTGAAAGTAGACAATAAAATAACAGAATAAATTAACAGCACAAATTTAGGCTTTAGTCTCAGATAAAAGTTACATACATGTTGCTGATCTGCTTCATGAATCAATTTAAAGCAGGCATTCCCAATCTGCAAGAAACAATCAAAACTCATCAGTGATCAAGCATAAAAGCAAATAAAAATGCTGTTTCCCTTCCTTGTTTTTATTAACTCCCCAGTACTCACATGAGAATCCAGGTCTCTTAACAACCCCAGGCTCCAGAATTCTTCACGTGTGATACATAAGGGCCCTTCTTTCACAATAATTTCCGCTGCAGGCCGTCCTGTGTCCAGCACATAATTGAGCTGCAAATAACAGATATTATTATTAATAATAGTGTGTGACATGAAAAACAATTACTATTTGTACTAATTAACTTACCAGTTTGTCCTGGATAGGATTCAATTCTTTTGCAAAGGGCTTAAATGTCAAAGAGTAGTCAATGGCTGCTGTCGGGGGCTTGCCGAGGGCCGCTGTCGGGGCCACGGCTTCTGTTGAATCAAATGTAGAAAATCACAATATATTAATTCATTAATAGTCATATGTGTTAGTGCAAGTCTAAGAATGTCCAATGTACCAGGTTGAGCAGTGGAAGGTGTCTTAATGAATACTGTCATTTCTAAAAAATATAAATAAATATTTCAACTATACAAAACAGTGAATAATAATATGCTGTATTTGTGATAGATTTGCATATCAAATTTGAAAAGTTACCCAACACTGCCTGGCTGTGGATATTCATAGCTATCTTGGTATCGAAAGCCTTTTTTATGTCGCCCAATCGTTGTTTGTTTTTGTGACAACTGTAGTGGTGAATGATATTCCTCACGAGAAACAGATGAGTTGATGGTAAAGCCATGTTTAAGAAGTAATTGTTGTTTTCATTTATGCAAACAGCTGTTCTGCTACTTGGCTGTTGACTATTCCAGCAAGTTGCGGGACCAGGCCAAACTTCCGCAGGGCATCATGGGCATCCTTTGTGTTATCTTCATGGAAACGATCATACAGAGCATAATGCTCTGCTGAACCAGTTATGGGATGGCCATCACAGTCTGGGACCACTTTCTTGCAATTCAACCAAGGAAGTGACACCTTTAGTTTCCCATCTTTGGCTAGTGCTATGTTTTCTGGAGTTGGGGCCTTTAACCGTCCTTCAAATGGTTTGAAGGGCAACCTTTCTGGTTCCTCAGATTCATGTGTGTTGCTAGCAGTGTTGGGGGTAATATATTACAAGTAACGCAAGTTACGTAATCAGATTACTTTTTCAAGTAACTAGTAAAGTAACGCATTACTTTTTAATTTACAAGAGAATATCCGAGTTACTGTAACTTTCCCCAACACTGGTTGCTAGTCCACGTGCGAAGTCATATATTACAATATGTGGCATGTATTTCCAAGAAAGGAGCATGTCTGTGAAGTCATGTGGGCTTTCAGCTCTAATGTTGCACTTTATACTGTATACAATGCCACACGGGCACATAATCACAGCCCAACCACCTGAAATGGAAAGAGGCAGAATTGAACAGATTGTAAAACGACAACCTTTGTTTATCCAACTAAAAAGTTTTTCATCCTCACTGATATGTGTATGTGAAATCACTTTTCAGATATTCAAAGAGTAACACCACTTGAAGTTATGGAAGAGTCATGGGCTATATATGATGGCTATATGCATTCAAGACTATTTAGCAAATCACGATCACTTCGGCTACGTTAACTTTCCAATGAAATGCATCACAATTGTTTTTAATGTTAAACAAATACAAATTGATTCACATTTGATACTCACACACTCTGATTGTCATCCATCTTCGCTGGTCCTCTAATTCGGTAGGTGGCATTGTCACTAAAAACCTAAGGTCCTAGAAATGCGGTCCTGAAAATGCAGCCTCCGGTTTTGCAGGCAGATGCTGCTCGCTTTCGGACTCGGAGAGCATTTGTCGCGGCCTCCATTTACTGAAGCGCTCGCGCTCGGTGACAATCCATAAGATCAAATACAAACAGTGACACTTCAAACTCATGTAAAACGCGTCTCATGCACGTGCAAAATTATACCTGCCCCCTAAACCCTCCCAGTTTCAGTCTTACCCACCCTCACTGTCCCCCTCCAGTTTTACCAGAAACACGACTTTATTAAATACATCAATTTAAAATGAAAATATAAAACCACTTAACTCGCCCACGGCGACACTGCCCCTCCCGGGGTGGGGTGGGGGGTTGGATTTAAGGAGCTGGTTCAGTCCGTGGAACACCGCTTGTTGCACACCGTTCTGTAATGGGAAATGCGAGCCGCGTGTCGTAAGTTCAACGCTCACAAGGACTTCTGCACACGACAGTCTCAGCCACAGAAAGAGAAGACAGCAATAGAAGCCTGTTCAGAACGGGCACGACCCATACGCTGGCACGCTCTAACAGCTCAGCAGTTAAATGGCACACACAATAAAGAACGACGGCACTCCTAACTCCCCGTCCCTACTTACTCTCACCCCGTCCCCGCTATCTATCTAGCTTAATCGCCGGCGGCCCTAAACGACCGCGAACGACATCCATAAGGTTTAAACCCTGTACTGGCATGGACACTACTTCGATACACCATCATAACATATGGCAATAGATGGTCCCAGTTAGTTTGATTCTCATTAACAAACAGACTCAACATCGACAGTAAAGTACGGTTAAATCGCTCTACTAAACCATTAGATTGTGGGTGATATGGGGAGCTACGCGTCTTGCTCATATCCAACAATCGGCACAATTCTTTAAACAGGGTAGACTCAAAATTGCGCCCCTGATCAGAATGAATACTACGGGGAGTGCCAAAACGACATATCCACTCCTCAACCAGGACACAAGCAACTGTCTGTGCCTCCTGGTTGGGAAGGGGAAATGCCTCAGTCCATTTAGAAAAGTAATCACTCACAACAAGGATGTACCTATGCTTTTTAGACGTCTCAGGTAGAGGCCCCAAAATATCCAAAGCAATACGTTCGTGAGGACAATAGGTCACTGAAGGATTCATTGGGGCACAAGGGGGCTTTCTATGCATCTTTCGAGAAGCACAGTCTACACATTGCCTACACCACTGTCTTACATCTGCAAACCACCCTGGCCAATAAAACCCCAGTCTCTGAATACACAGATCACACCCTGGTGTTCCTCCTTCCCCAATCAGTCTCATTAATTAGTTGTCAGTATGGTGTTCAGTCTCATTAATTAGTTGTCAGTACGATATTCCAAACACTGACATGCTCAAACCCACCATCCTCTTGAGAAAGCACAGCCCCTACCCCCAGCATCACTAGCATCTGTGTCCAATATGAAGGTTTTAGTGGGGTCAGGGTAAGCAAGCACAGGGGCAGTAATTAAACTAGCCTTCAACTGATTGAAAGCTACCTGACACTCCTCGCCCCACCTAAATCTCCTCCCCTTCTCAGTCAGTTGATGTAATGGACGTGCTATATCCGCGAACCCCCTTACAAACCGTCTATAATAAGAGGCCAACCCTAAAAAACTCCTCACTTCAGTCTGAGTCTTAGGGGTGGGCCATTCCCTCACTGCTTCCACCTTCACAGGGTCAGCCATAATCCCCTCGGCAGAAATGATATGCCCTAAATACTTGACACGGGAGGAAAATAAGTCACACTTGGAAGGTTTTACCTTCAGATTTGCAGCCTTCAACTTAGCCAGTACTTCTCCCAATCTAGATAAATGCTCCTGAAATGACCGACCAAACACTATATTGTCGTCCAAATAAACTAAACAAGTAGTCCATTGCAAATCAGCTAAAACCAGATCCATTAAATGCTGAAATGTACTCGGTGAGTTGCAAAGGCCAAAACTTAAGACATTAAATTCAAATAACCCATGTCTTGTAGTAAAAGCAGTCTTGCACTTATCTTGAGCATCTATCTCGACCTGCCAGTAACCACTTGCAAGATCCAGGGTGGAAAATAACTTCGCATTAGTCAAGCTATCCAGAGCATCATCTATTCGGGGAAGGGGATATGCATCCTTAACTGTAACGTCATTCAGCTTGCGGTAGTCTACGCAAAAGCGCAGACTACCATCCTTTTTTCTTACTGGGACAACGGGAGCAGCCCATGGACTACATGATGGCTGTATAATCCCATTATCTTGCATCTGCTTAATGTGATCATGTACCTCTTTTTGCAAATGCAACGGGCCCCGCCGTGGGGGTATCTTAATTGGCTTTGCATCCCCTGTATTAATCTGATGCAAAGTCAGGTGGGTTCGCCCTAAATCATTATCCCCAGTGCTAAACACTGAAGCATACTGTGCCAACAACTCACGGATGGCCTGCGTTTCACCCATAGACAGCCCCTTTTGATCTAACCCCAGCTGCATTAAAAGAGTATCCACAGACCACCCTCCGGGCACCTCCAACTCATCCTGCTTACTAAGAGCCACTGCTTCAGGCCCAACCACCACATCGGTAGACAAGGTCCCAATCTTCATCCCCTGCCTAAGAGTGAAAGGATTATCAGTTACATTAATCACTCTAACAGGAACTACCCCCTGCCCCACATTACAAACAACTCGAGCCACTAAAATATCACAGTGTTTTGATAAGGAGGAGGAGGGTTCTAACATTCCAGCTATCTGTCCTGCAAGGAGCCCTCTACTACCCCAGAAATAATAGCTTCACTACGTGGCTGTACTATGGAGTCTGTTTGTACAGTTACAGTCTTAGGCTGACAGGCATCCCCAGTGCTAATTAAGGGAAATTGCTTACCCATGACTGAACAACACTGCTCCCTCAAATCAATAATTACCCCATACTTCAGCAGAAAATCCATCCCCAACAAAATATCAGGGGTAGATATATCAGCTACCAAAAACTCATTTATTAACGCCAAGGAACCAAACTGACAAATAGTTTGCCAATGGCCTAAAATGTACATAGTACCCCCATTAGCTGCAGAGGCTTCCCCCACATAATCAAACAATGGACACCCCCCTTCTGTTAACCGTAACCACACATGTTTAGGGATAATTGATGCCTGCACACCCGTATCCAATAACAAATGCACATCAGACCCACCTATTTTAGCATTGAGGTACACTCCAGAGCTGGGTTGGTTACACAGGGCCAATCTTGTGGGCTTCACTAATGAGGGGGCAGGCATTTGGCCCTCTGTGCCCACCCCCTCTAGTTTCCCTGCAAATAGGGACAATTGCGACGTAAATGTTGGTTACACCCACACTCCCAGCAGGCCTCTCGATCACGAGATGACCGGTCCATGGCCCACCCCATCTGTCCCCGAGTCTCAAAGGATACATTTCATCTCCCAGGTGGTGGGATCTCAGCACAAGCCGGTAGTGACTGAACTGTATGCTGCAAAGTTCTCACTTCCTGTCTCAACCCTTCTACCACTCCCAAAAGTGTGTCCATTTGTTTGTTATCTGGTACACTTTCGGACACCACCCACACTTTAGTATCTGCAACAGAACAGTTTCGCTCCAAACTTCGAATTAACTCCAATTCAGAAGCCAAGTTAACAGCCTCTTATAAGGTAGATGGTTTTGCGCTGCGACGTTGGACACGCAAATCCCCACTCCCCACATGTTCTATAAAATGATCACGAGCAAAAAGATCACGGTTATTATTATCAGCAGAGGGATAAGCTTTAGTAATCAAACGACGCAAAGCATTCCCAAATTCCCTAGCGGTCTCATTATGCAGCCGCCGACGAGCTAAAAAACTGGCACGGTTCCAATCATCACTATCACATGGCTCCAAGCACCTCCCTAAAGATGCTTTTAATATTACATATCTACTTCGAGACTCAGTGGATAATCCACAATAAATGTCCCGAGCCCTACCAGATAACAATAAGGAGAGGAACTTCAATTTCAAGCTGTCGTCCCAGCCATTTACTTCAGCTGCCATTTCAAATTGTCCTATCCAATCTGACCACTCACGATTAGCTCCTGTAAAAGTATCTGGCATAAAAACAGGTCGTGCTGTCACCATCCCAGATGCTAAGCCTTGTCCCGTCAACACCCTATCATCTACAGAAGCAGCTGGTGTGTTATCTTCTTCTGGATCTAACATAATGGGCCCTAAGATCCTACCGCTGCCACCAGTGTAATAATTCTATACTTAAGCCGCTGCCACCACCTTTAATTCTTTAAGCCAGTGTGGTCTGGCACCAGAAGACAACACGCCACCACAACTTCAATCACAACAGGTAATTTTATTAGGAGAGGGGACTGCAGGACAGGCTAAACACAACCTAGAAAGCCCTAGGGCAGTGTGCTACATAAATTCACTCACTTCATTGGTGACAATCCATAAGATCAAATACAAACAGTGACACTTCAAACTCATGTAAAACGCGTCTCATGCACGTGCAAAATTATACCTGCCCCCTAAACCCTCCCAGTTTCAGTCTTACCCACCCTCACTGTCACCCTCTAGTTTTACCAGAAACACAACTTTATTAAATACATCAATTTAAAATGAAAATATAAAACCACTTAACTCGCCCCACGGCGACACTGCCCCTCCCAGGACAAAACTGACAAAAAAAGCAGGACTATTGTGGCCTAATGGTTAGAGAGTTGGACTTTTAACCCGAAGGTTATGGGTTTGAATCTCAGGTCCGGCAGGAATTGTCGGTGTGTGCGTGAATAGTGGAGTGAATAACCAGCACTCTCTTCTATCCTTAGTACCACGACTGAGGTGAGACCCTTGAAGGGGTCTCAGGCACCAAACCCCCAACTGCTCCTGGGCGCCGCAGCAATGTGCACTTGAATGGGTTAAATGCAGAGCACAAATTCTGAGTATGGATCACCATACTTGTCCACAATCCACGTCACTTCACTTCACCTTACAATGACAAGGATTTCTTTGAAGTATTTGTAAGCAAACTTTGAAATATTCTCATGAAATACAGTAAATGAGGGTTTACATTTCTGCCATTTGCATGTGTACCAAAATCACCATGTCAGAAAAAATGATTTTATAACGGTATTTTCTAAAAATATTATTTTTTATTTTTGATTGAAAGCTGATTGAAAACATCCAAACATATCACAGCAGTAAAAAGGGTGTTCAAGGGTTCCATGTACGGAAGAACAAACTAAAATCTCTTTTTGAAATGAAAATTGCCTGTGGATATATTCTAAACAGGAATTTGTATCAAGTCTCTTTAAATTTGGGGCAATGAGGTATATCAGATCTCAACATCACCAAAGCTGTAGCAATGAAAATCACCAACATGCGTAAAAACGCTGTAAATAAATGTTATTACACTTATTTTCAAATAATTTCACTGTAAAAAAGTACTTCACTGTCTTATTTTTATCAATTTAATGGATCCTTGAATTAAAGTAATTTTTGAAATTGTAATGACCCCATACATTTGAATGGTACTTTAAATATAATAACAGTCCTCATTATAAACACAAAATAATAATCAACTTTAATAATCAGTTAGACTACTTTTTATTTGATTGCAGGCGGTGAGGGACCTGGATAATGGGAAGGGGGCGCTGGCCCCAAAAAGGTTGAGATCCACTGCTCTAAATCCTGACTGGAAATCCTCACAAATACCATTTCTCTCTTAGAAGGAACAAAGCTGAGAGAAAGGGAGATTTGAGATCTGTCTGTAACTCTCTAGGATCAGTTTTTGCTTTTTTAATGAGAGCCTTAATAACGACCAGTTTGAAGGATTTTGGGACATATCCTAATGACACTGACAAATTAATAATATTCAGAAGAGGATCTATGACTTCTGGAAGTACCTCTTTTAGTAGCTTAGATGGAATAGGTTCTAACATACATGTTGTAGGTTTTGTTGATTTGACAAGTTTATACAATTCTTCCTCTCCTATAACAGAGAATGAGTGGACTTTTTCCTCAGGGGATCTATAGTGCGCTATCTGGTGCGATACTGTAGCTGACAGCTGCATGGTTCGAATTTTGTTTCTAAAAATATCGATCTTGGAAGAAGTTCATAAAGTCATTACTACTGTGCTGCTGGTGAATGTCTGTCTGTTGATGCTTTATTTTTCGTTAATTTAGCCTTTGCATTGAATAAATGCATGGGGTTATGTTGGTTTTCTTCTAAGAGAGATGAAAAGTAAGCAGATCTAGCAGTTTTTAGAGCTTTTCTAAAAGTAGAAGTACTTTTCCGCCATGCAATACGAAATACCTCTTGTTTTCTTCCAGCTGTGCTCCATTTTCAGGCTGCTCTCTTTAAAGGGGTCATATGATGCGATTTCAATTTTTCCTTTCTTTTTGAAGTGTTACAAGCTCTTGGTGCATAAAGAAGATCTGTAAAGTTGCAAAGACTAAAGTCTCAAATCCAAAGAGATATTCTTTATAAAAGTTAAGAGTCAGCCACACCTACCTAAAACGGCTCGTTCTAACACGCCCCCACATACCAGTGTGCTCGTTATACAACAGCGTCAGACTGTTTTCTTTGTAATCTTCTTTAAGCGTAAAGGAGCAACCGTATCTAAAGTGCTAGAAAAGAGAGAGTTACGGAATGTTGAATAAAGGGCGGGGTTTTATTGTGGTGCACCTCCACTCCACCCCTTGCTCATAGCAGATTCACGGTTGGATAGGAGTGGTTAAGAATATCTGCTTGTTGCTTCTGACATCACGCTTCACTGCTTCTGGGTCCTAACACTCTGCCAGATGCCCCCCAAAAAACAACAAACTGGTCATATGCACACTCACAATGTCATGTAATACACCTGGAGACAGCAGTCCTTATGTCATCATAACATAACATGAGGATACACCCCAAGCCGTCAAACTGACGTCATCAGAGCGAGAACGCCATTCCAGAGCGGAAGCGACGGCAGACAATTTTTTTTCCAGTGTATCGACTTGCATGGTTCAATTGTTCGCCACAAGACTAGTAATGTGCACTAAAAAAGTAAGTAGGGTCATTTTTGATTTCATGACGACTAGCTGGCAAAAGTACCACATACTGTATACTGCCATATAGATATTTTAATATAAAAAATTTTTTGTCCATCCATTTTTTCAAGGCAATCATTATTTCAAGCTTTGAAATTGGTTTAATCCAAGTCTTCTAAAAAGAGCCACATACAGTATGTTAGGCCTATTTATTTAGATTAATAGAACATCGGATGGCTTTGACCTGTAATGCCTATACAATGTAGTGATGCAGTTAGACAGACTAGGATATTTATATGTACAAATCAGACAAATATCCCATTCCAAAACATTTCTAGCATAAACTTATATCGTCACATATGTACTTTTATATTACATGATGTAGCCTACCTTATTTTAGAAAATAATATTAATAGCAATAACACTCAAAATGACTTTATATTGTAATTATACCTCCTCGTCAGCTTTGTGGTTTCATCGATGGTAGCTATATTATTAATTTGTTTTGCTTTTTATATGTTCATAATCATTAAATACTATTAAAATACTGAGAACAAAAATAAACACACATTAACACGTTCATAATTTTATGTATTTATTATTTTTAGTATCTTTGACACTCTCCCAAGCAGCATTTTGAGCTCAAATAAGATAATGATCGTAGAGCGCACTTAGGCGACCGTTAATTTTACATCAGAATGAATACGCTACCTACAGGTAGATCTTTTGATAGTTTAAATATGTGGCTACAATCATAAAACAATTTTAATTCACATCAGCATCTTGAGACTGAGCTACAGTCATGTTGTTCATGCAATGATGTGTCTGGGAAGGTGTGAATGGCTTCTTTCTTTTTGCCTTTCAACAGAGGCAACTGGGTTTCTAAACTGACTATTTTCTTAAGTAAATCAGGATAGGATCAGGATCTTTCTTTTGTGTGAAAAGTGATACTTGCCCTGTGTCTCATCCTTCTACGTGCAAAACAAACAACCTCCTGATCTTTTCTTCTTTTCTCCAAACAACGTCTTGCAATGTGACCATCCTTTGCACATGCATGCCAGCAGGGCCGGAGTGGGAGTCATTTTCAGCCCTGGAGTTTTATGTTTCAAGAGCGGCCCACTTTAGTTCACGACTGACTATAGCTATTACAATAATGTAATTAAGACGTCAGTAGCCTATATAAGTCTGCAATAGCGCACTGTTCTCTACAGACTTGTAATTCATTATATTTTTCTACAGCTTTGTTTTTTTTTTTTTATTATTATTTTACTGGCCTTTTCAGCGCCGCCTTTGCGCTTTCTATTATACATTTAATTAATCTATAATTTTTTGCTCGCATATCTCCAACAAAATATATGTAGGCCTATGTACCATAATGTCTGCCTGCAGTTAAAAAGTTCTCAGAAATAATCACATTTGTTTTGCTTAACCTATATTCTAAATAGAATTTTAATGTCATACAAAAAAAAAGTAATCGGCCTGAGTAAATTGTACCATTATAAAATCGTGACTGCACAAGTAGTGTAGTAATTTAGGAGGTGAAAATACTGTGAAATTACATACATACAAATGGCAAGAAATTTGAAAGCATAACAACTGAACGTTTATGAAACGTCTATGCACTTAAATTGTTTAAACTAAAATATCTATTATTGCAACCATATAGCCTATGAATGAAAATGCATATTTTTCAATTAAAGAAAACTTGTGGGCTGAGTGTGGGCTGCTTCTGGTGCTTGGATTTCTACTTCAATAAAATGATGTCCAAGTTTAAGAATGCGCTAGAAGTTAAATTTTGTCAAATATATTTTCCTCTCTATTTAACAGCCTTAACTTACAATAGTGAAAGACGTCTCCCCTGAGGTAGATTAAATGTTTTCCTGCCTTAATAATAGGAATAATAATTTTCCCGGTGCTCCCGATTAGCCAATCCGGGCCTGCATGCCAGACAAAGCCTTGATTAGGTCTCTATTCTCTGGGCAAAGTCTCGCAATGTCACCAGCTTTGCCACATGTGTAGTGTGGTAGAAATTCCCCTACGCACCTGACTTAAGTTAACCAGCTGTCTCCCGACACCAAAATTATCCTCAGGTGACTTCTCTGACCGCACAGGCCTTAGACAATTCTGATAAGAATTACAGCTATCCGCACTGGGCAACCAGGCCTTAGACCAATGGTGTCAAACTCAGTTCCTGGAGGGCCACAGCTCTGCAGAGTTTAGCTCTAACCAGCTCCAACTCACACCTGCTTGGAAGTTTTGAAAACCTTGATTAGCTGGATCAGGTGTGTTTGATTAGGGTTGGAGCAAAACTGTACAGAGTTGTGGCCCTCCAGGAATTGAGTTTCAGACCACTGCCTTTAGACAGTTCAGTTAAGAATTACAGCTACCCGACGCCTAAGAATCTCACTCTGAGTCAGACGACGTCTTGCCCCCTAAGAACACTCTCACTCGGGACTAAGATCTCTAGTGTTCCACTACACCAGTAACAGACAGACTCCAGACGAATATGCTTTAATCACAAACGGGAAGACCTCATTCCAATTGCAGATAATGCCCCAGCAAAAAGGATACAACCGTTTATATAGAATAGGTACATGGCAAAGGTAACATCACTTATTACGTCATCTTTGCAACACACTAACTAACTTCGGCTAAAGTACTGGTATATTTTCTTCTCAAAAGCCTGCAAGGAAAAAAATGTTAGTTATGATTAATTAAAAACTTTACTCTTCTGAATTTCCTTGGTCTGTGATGTAAACCATTAGATAATCTAGAACATTCTACCCAACCCAAGGCAGAACTGGATATCTAGATTCTGCAGCTTTCATTTGACTATTTGCATTAAAATCCTGTGTTATTTTGAAAATGTTATTTTGGATTTGTATATTATGAAAACTTGCTTAAAATTTACTCACCCTCGGGCCATCCAAGATGTGGATAATGTTTATTTCTTCAGATTTGGAGAAATGGATCCTCTGCAGTGAATGGGTGTCATCAGTCCATACAGCTGATAAAAGCATCACAATAATCCACAAGTAATTCGGCAGCAGCATCTCTACAGTGAAACTGTAAGTATCTCTGCTTCAAGAACAGTGATTTTTTATTTTAAACCATCACAGTGAAAAAGTCCATACCCTGTTGTCCTCTAACATCAAAATTCACTGACATATTTGTTTCGAATGGATCTGAACTGTTTTTGCTTTTAAACAGTGCTTGATCTGTGCATATTTCTTTCCTGATTCCGACTTCTCACTGGAGAAAGCAGTATTATGGATACAGGACTCGCCCTGGGCCCTGCCTTATTTTGTGATAAATCAGAATTAAAAATTCGAAACTTAAAAAATGTCAGTCTAAATTGAACTAAGATCACCAGAGGGTTAAGGACAGAAGGAACTCCATTCATAATACCAAATAAGGCAAATCTAAGACTACAGTGTGTATTAATTCACTTGCACAACACTGTGTTAAGTGTTAAAAAAAAACAAAAAAAAAACACAAACACCCCCTGGTTCAGGGTCATTTTATTCATGTATGCAGAACATACGCATAAAATAATTCACTTAGGTAAGCATTAACATATTTTCCTCAAGAAAAATAAAAATGACTACATTCCAGAGAACAAATCACTAAATAACATGGAGTGCGGCTGTGGATGTCCTTATTTTATTATGTTATCACTTGAGTCAAGTTATCACTCTTTACGCTGCTGTTAATGGGAAATATACGCTTCTTATTTGCCTGTTTCTGTGGCACAATTGCATATAGCAACTACAGAACAAAGATGTTTCATAACTAGAGCATTTCTTTTTAGGCACTTCAATCAAAGGCCAAGGTCACTAGCAATAACATTTTAGACTATAACTGGCAAGTCAAATGCACTCTAAAATGAAAGCAACAGCATAAAAACGTCTTTTAGGTCCTACAAAGGATGAAGAACACAAACATGAATAAAAAACATTCCCTTGGTTACAGAAATAAAAAGGTGCATTACAATTCCTTTGCTGTAAATATTAACAGAGTATTGACTCTACACAGAAAAGAAGACATTCAATATCCACATAACAATAATAAAGACATATTATCCTTAATTTAAAGTGACTGGAGAAATATAGCAGAATAAAAGAATGCAACAGAAAGTCTTGTCAACATTGTCAATATTTCCCAACAGACAGATGAGCTATACAGGAAAAAGCAGATCAGAAAGTACATAGAAAGGAAATACTGCAAAGGGATTTCAAGTCAAGAAATGACTGACAACCCTACATACAAGTAAAAAATTCCATGGTTCAAACAATAAATGCATTATCTGTTTGTTTTGACCATTATGGCTGATGAAACATGGCCAAATAAACATTCATTTGGCTCATTCAATAACAAACAGTAATGGAATATGCACAGAATGAACAGAACACCCACCTTAAGCCAAATTAAAATACAAAGATGATATACATTCACAGCATGTAGATTACATTAAATACAAAAGCAAACAGAATTTGGGTAAAACATTTTAGGGTTTGGAATGTGATCTATCATCTAATTGTCCATTCCATCGAGGAACTCTCCTTCAATGATGTGCTCTAGGCGTTTCATGACCTGATCACTGCTGGACGGCGGGTAGTCAGCGACATAATGCGGGAGGTGCACAGAGGAGCCATTAAAAGAGCAGCACAGGGTGCTGAAGAACGGCACGAGATCCACAATAGAACAGAGGGAACGTAGTGTGAGCAGAGGAAACTCCACTCGATCCGTGTTTGACTCTCCCGCTGTTCCATTCAGCTGCTAAACACACATTCAGGATATTTATAGACCGAGAATTGGGTCTATTTGTGACAAACCACCAACTTTTCTGGTTAAGTGGTGCTCTTTCACAGATACATTAGAGCATGTGTTCCTGTGCATGGAGATCTTACCCCATAGCGTCGGTTTATTCCATCCAGTATCCTAACAATATGAGGTTTACACTCTTGTTCGCCTTCTAGCAGAGTGTTTCCTGGTCCATCATAATGGTCAACATCTACTTCAGGAATGAAAGCCCAGCGATACCTGCATAAAAATAAATAAATAAAAGGTCAGTCTTTTAACAGATCATGAACAGTGAATTTTACGGTGTGGAGCAGATCAGAGGTCATTTATGTTGTGTCAGGCATGAAAGGTCACCTAGATTTAAGAGGGAACCTATTGTTCTTTTACTGACAGCTGCCAACGTTGGGGCAATCATGGCAGTCCACTTAGGTTAAAAAGGTCAAAAGACCCAATAAGGAGTTACCCATGAGCTGTTATATTAATAGAAGATGCCAGTACTTTAAATAAAAGTTCTTTGTGAGTTTAGGTGCATAAGGAAAAGAAATAAAGCAATCTTGTTCATTAAAAAATGAAATTTCTCACATGATTTTTCCTTCTGTGGAACACAAATGAACATATTTTGCAGAATGTCTAAGCCATATTGTTTTCTATGCAATGAAAGTGGGTTATAATCACTGATCTATAATATCACTGCTTGCTGGCAGTTTAGAATTCTATGAGCAATCCAGTCATGCATAGATCAGTGGTTGTCATTTTTTTATTGCCGAGCTCCACAAAAGAATAGAAGTGGAATAAAATGATGATAAAAATAGTTCCCACATGAACTGTGCTATATTTCAAGTCTAAGTCAAAGAAGTGTCTTATGCTCACAAAAGCTGCACATATTTGATCAAAAATACTATAAAAACATGAATATGTTGAAATATTATTTCAATTTAAAACATTTTAAAATGTAATTTATTCCTGTGATGGCTAAGTTGAATTTTCAGCAGCCATTACTCCAGTCTTCAGTGTCAGTCAGAAATCATTCTAATATGCTGATTTGGAGCTCAAGAAACATTTCTTATTATCATTATCAATATTAAAAACAGATGTGCTGCTTGATATTTTTGTGAAAGCCATGATACTTTTTTCATTTCAGGATTATTTGATGAACAGAAAGTTCAAAAGAACAGCAATTATTTCAAACTGAAATTATTTCACTGTCAGTGAGTGAAAGTATTAATTTCTATAAAAATCTTACTGACCCCCAAAACTTTTGAACAGTAGTGTGTTTTCTCATGTGCCCATTAGAGAATGTCCAACCACTGCTTCTGTTTTTTTTTTAAAGTTTTGACTAAAATTTGACAATTCATCATTTTTTTTCTTATCATTTATCACTGATATGGCAAGAGTAAATGGTGACACACATGCACACAATTCACACAAACAGTTCATTGGAGTCTCACATTTGAAACAGAGGCATGTCCTCAGGTGGGAAGGACACAGCGTTGTCCAGGAACTTGCAGGCTGACAGGTACATGTCCAGCTCTGCCTGAGGGAAGAGCAGACCATTCTTGTCATGGCCACCCCGCAATTTACTCCTGAAACAGAAAGATTTTTTGTTTTGTTTTGTTTTAAATAAAGGGACATAATATATACTAACAGCATTTTTCATAAAGGAAGACTCACTTTGAAACTTCTTTATCATCCAGCAATTTCTTCTCAAGGCGGTTAAAAATGCGCATCTGAAATATTCAACATAAATATTCAAACTGCACACAACTAAAGTAGAAAGAACATTCAAAACAACTGATGAAGCATTTGAACACAATCAAAGAACAAATACTCTGAAGAGAAGAGAGGACCACAGGCGTATTTCTTACCAGTTCAGTGACCATGATTGGCCAGAGAGAGGTGAGATGTTGCGGTGAGATCCTTAACAGGAGAACACGGAACATGAGGAACATCTGAGCTGACACTGATGGGGTCTGTCCCACACGCAGGTTCTCTGTTAGACGCTCTAGAATATATTCGGCAAAGTAAGTGTTAGCTGGGCACTTTCCTATTCTACATTACTAAACGATATTTCAAGTAACCTATATTTGTTTTCCACACAGACTGAGTGATACCTTGAATGAGCGGCAAATAGAAGTGGTACTGGTCATTCTCTCCGCTAAACATGGCAAAAGCCTGTCTTTTTAGTAACATAGGCTTCTGCTCAGCGCTGTTGAAGAGCTTCAAAGAACTGCTCTGCATGCCTGCATATGGTACAACATGAACACACACAATACAAGTCAATACACTGATCATACAACAAATAACCAAAGCAAAAGTATGTACAGATACTCACTCATCAAGTCTTTGAACATTGTCTTCTCATGAGTCAGAAGATGGTCTATGATGGATCTCCAACTAAAGGACAATATCTGAGTTTAGTGTCTTTGACTATTTTAGTGAAATGATTGATTTATATACTGTACTGGTCAAAAATTTTGAAATAAGTTTTTTAATGTTGTTTATTTGTTGCATTTATTTGAAAAATACAGTTAACATTGTCAAATATTATTAACATTTAAAATAAGTGTTTTTTATTTGAATATAGTTTAAAATAAAAGCTGAATTTTCAGCAGCCATTTCTCCAGTGTCACATGATCCTTCAGAAATCATTCTAATATGCTGATTTGGTGCTCAAGAAACATCTCTTATTATTATCAATGTTGAAAAAGTTCTTGCTGCTTAATATTTTTGTGGAAACCGTGATAAACCATCAAAGGTTTGGGGTAAGTTAGATATAAAAAAAAAAAAAAAAAAGTATTGACTACTTTTACTTTTAAGGATGCATTAAATTGAATAAAAGTGACAGTAAAGATATTTATAATTTTACCAAAAATTTCCTTTTCAAATAAATGCTGTTCTTTTAACATGTCTATTATTCAAATAATCCTGAAAAACTATTTATTACGTTTTCCACAAAAATATTTAACAGCAAAAACTATTTTTAACATAGATAATAATTAGAACCATCATTAATAACCGAGTACCCATAATAATTGAGCACCAAATCAGCATATTAAAATGATTCTGTGAAAGGAGTAATGGCTGCAGAAAATTCAGCTTTGCCATTACAGGAATAAATTACATTTTAACAGGGTGTCTACAGATATGAACAAGTTAAATGTAAGACTTTTTAAGACCTTTTTAATACCACCTTACGTGAAATTTAAGACCAAGCCTGTGATGGAAATACACATTATATTACATACGTATATGTAATATTTAACGCGTTTAAATGTAAAAAGAAAACAAAATATAATCGCTGTCAAAAATGCTATTTGTTATTACGATATACAGTGAACTTTTCATATCAGCAGACAATATCCCATACAAAATATTCCCACAAAACAAAAGTGTTGCATCACCGAGATTTTTGGTGGTGTAAACCATTTATTCTGAAGCAATATTTTCATCAGTTTTCTGTCAGCTTTTACATACTTAAATCTGCATGTTTTTAATATTTACCACAGGATGTCATTTACCTTTATAAAGGCCAATATATATTTTTTTACCTTATTAATGTTTTATTAAGTATGCGTCATCTTTCAAGTCAAACTCTTACAATTGATCAAGAAATTTAATACACTACAGGGCTGTTACCAATCAAATTAAATAATTACAAAATTACAACAGCAATAAATAATGTTATGGGATTAATGTTGTAAATAAAATTTTGAACATACAAATAAGAAATGTTGGGGAAAAATGCATACTTTTAAGCATGAGACTAAACCGCCAGTAGGTGGCGGTAAGTCACTTATTCATTCAACCGATTCCTTCAAACCTCTGAATCATTCAGTAACAATGCGGGGTGTGGCTTGGAGAATGTGCGCAATAATTCTGTTCTGATCTTTGTTTGGAACTATTTTCGTTGGTGAAATAGAACAAAACAGTCAATTGTGTCTAAAAATGTAAGTAACTTCATATACTTTACTACTTGTTTGTTGAACTAAAATCAATGTAACATTTGCAATCGTGAAAATATTCAGCAAAATAGATCCCTTGTCATGGTATGTTACTTGACTATATCATGCTATAAATAAACTAAACATTTTGAATTTTTACCTCAAAATGTTTGTTCTGTGAGTTTCTTTATGTGTGTCGTTACGCTCATTTGATTTGATTTCTCCATGAAAGTCTCTCACAGAGACAGGCAGCACGAGCCTCAACAGAGCGACATTGATAATAGAAATACACTATCAATTATCAATCGCTGTTTAAGCTGAATGTAATAAAATCAGAAGAATCATTCGCGCATTTTGATGCGTGATTATATTTTGTCACTTAAGTTTTAATCAGGCTATTAGTCCTGTCGGGCAAGTACAATTCTCAAGCCATTTTCAGTAAACTTGCATGAACCCATTTAAAGTAGTTCGGAGGCTGGACAGCAAGCTGGTTTTCGACTGTATTCTGTAACCGCAATTCTCTCTGATGACGCGGTAACTACAGCGGAGAAAAAGTACTCT